>NC_052556.1:318931-480170 GCF_016699485.2 Gallus gallus
CCAGACCCACACACCTCCCGCAGCCCCACACGTCCCACACACTCCTCCACCCTCACACACCCCCTCAGCCCCGCACCCCCCCCCAGAGCCCCACACATCCCACACACCTCCCCCAGAGCCCCACAGACCCCCCCAGCCCCACACACCCCCCGCAGCCCCACACACCCCCTCCACTCTCACACACCCCCCCAGCCCCACACATCCCACACACCCCCTGCAGCCCCACAGACCCCCCCTCCAGTCCCACCCTCTCCCCCCCCCAGCCCCACAGCCCCCCAGCCCCACACACCCCCCGCAGCCCCACAGACCCCCCCCAGCCCCACACATCCCCCCCAGCCCCACACATCCCACACACCCCCGCAGCCCCACATACCCCCACCTCACCTTGGCCACCTGCGCCCTCAGGTCCCGCACTTCGTTCTCCAGGTTCCTCTTCTCGCCCAGCGCCGTGGACAGCGCGGCCTCCTTGGAGTTGAGCAGAGCCTCGAGGTCCTTAAGGCGCGCCTGGGCCGCCAGGAGGTCCGCCTCCTTCTTGGCATTCCTGCAACGCCGCGGAGACGGCCACGGTGACTGCGGGATCGCCGCCCGGGGGCGGCCACGACTGCGCGCCGAGCGGCCGGAAGCGGGAGCCGCCGGACCGGAAGAGGCGGGCTCCGCGGCACCGGAAGAGGCGGGCTCCGCGGCACCGGAAGAGGCGGGCGCCGCCGAACCGGAAGAGGCGGCCGCGCCGACGCCGACGGCGCCCCCTCGCGGCCGGAGGGGGCGCTCAGACGGCCGCAGCTCCGCTCCCTCCTCCCCTCCCGGCCAACGCCCCAACCGCCCCACGGCGGCGGCACCGCTCTGCCCCACGGCGGAGGCTTTCCCGGCCCCACGGCCCCACGGCCGTGCCTTTCCCTGCCCCACAGCCCCTCCAGTGCGTGTGTTATTCTCCTGCCCCACGGCGGAGGCTTTTCCAGCCCCACGGCTGTGCCTTTCCCTGCCCCACAGCCCCACGGCCGTGCCTTTCCCTGCCCCACAGCCCCACGGCTGTGCCTTTCCCTGCCCCATGGCTGTGCCTTTCCCCCATCGCCCCATGGCTGTGCCTTTCCCTGCCCCACAGCCCCACGGCTGTAGTCTTACACCCGCCCCACCGCCCCCCATGGCTGTGCCTTTCACTGTCCTATGGCCGATCCTTCCCCCATAGCCCCACAGCCATTCCTTTCCCCCATAGCCCCACAGCTGTGCCTTTCCCCCATAGCCGATCCTTTCCCCATAGCCCCGTGGCTGTGCCTTTCCCCCACAGCCCCATGGTTGATCCTTCCCCCATAGCCCCATAGCTGTGCCTTTCCCCCATAGCCCCATGGCTGCCCCATGCCCCATAGCTTTCCCTGCCCCATAGCTTCATGGCTTATCCCCCATAACCCCATGGCTGTTCCTTTCCCCCGTAGCCCCACAGCTGATCCTTCCCCCATAGCCCCATAGCCGCGCCTTTCCCTGCCCCATAGCCTCATGGCTCATCCTTCCCCCATGGCCCCATAGCCGTGCCTTCCTCCATAACCCCATGGCTGTTCCTTTCCCCCACAGCCCCATAGCTGTGCCTTTCCCTGCCCCATAGCCTCATGGCTCATCCTTCCCCCATAGCCCCTCCATGGCTGTTCCTTTCCCCCATAACCCCATGGCCATTCCTTCCCCCATAGCCCCTCCACGGCCATTCCTTCCCCCACAGCCCCATAGCTGTTCCTTTCCCCCACAGCCCCATAGCTGCACCTTTCCCTACAGCCCCATAGCTGTTCCTTTCCCCCATAACCCCATGGCCATTCCTTCCCCCATAGCCCCTCCATGGCTGTTCCTTTCCCCATAGCCCCATAGCTGCACCTTCCCTCACAGCCCCATAGCTGTTCCTTTCCCCCACAGCCCCATAGCTGCGCCTTCCTCTGCCCCACATCCCCTCCATGACTGCGACTTCGCCCTTTCCCACGGCCGTTCCTTTCCCCACAGCCCCACAGCTGTGCCTTTCCCCCATAGCCCCCCACAGCCCCATAGCCGTTCCTTTCCCCGCCCCACACCCCACAGCCGTACCCCCCCCCCCCCCCCCCCCCGAAGGTCAGCGCCGTTCCCCTCTGCAGAGGGGGGGAATCCGATCCGATTCCCCCCCCCCCCCCCCCCCCCCCCCCCCCCCCCCCCCCCCCCCCCCCCCCCCCCCCCCCGCGCTATTTCGGTCTCTCTATAATAAGAACGGGGCCGACGCTCTCCCCACAGCACCGCACCGCTTTGGGGTCACCCCACGGCGCCGTCCCCACCACTCGCGTCGTGTCGTTACCCCCCCCTCACCCCCCCCCCTCCGTGCCCCATAGACCCACTGCTCCGTGGGGCACCGCCGCCCCCTCGGGGTCCCCTCGGCCCCATAGCAGCCGCCGGGCTCTGCCCACACTGCGCTCTGTGCCAATGAGTCACAGCGCAACAATGCAGCGCTGAGCAGCGGCAGCGCCACGAGGGGCCCTACGGATCCCATACCGATCCCATACGGATCCCATATGGATCCTATACCGACCCCACACCGATCCCATACGGATCCCATACCGATCCCATTCAGATCCCATACAGATCCCATACCAATCCCATACCGATCCCATACGGATCCCATACGGATCCCATACCAACCCCATACGGATCCCACACAGATCCCATACGGATCCCACACGGATCCCACACGGATCCCATACAGATCCAATACCAATCCCATACAGATCCCATATCGATCCCACACAGATCCCATTCAGATCCCATATCGATCCCATTCAGATCCCATACCGATCCCATTCAGATCCCATACCGATACCCTACCAATTCCATACGGATCCCATATGGATCCCATACCGATCCCATTCAGATCCCATATGGATCCCATACCGATTCCATACAGATCCCATACCAATCCCCTACCGATCCCATACGGATCCCATACCGATCCTATTCAGATCCCATACAGATCCCATACGGATCCCTTACTGATCCCATACGGATCCCCTACCAATCCCACACCGATCCCATACGGATCCAATACCAATCCCACACCGATCCCATACGGATCCAATACCAATCCCATACGGATCCCATACGGATCCCATACGGACCCCAGAGCTGTGGGATCGCAGCGGGGAGGGGGTTGGGAGGGACCCTACAGATCCCAGAACTGTGGGGTCGCAGTGGGGGTGGATGGGAAGGGACCCCATAGGACACAGAACTGTGGGGTCGCAGCGGGGGTGGATGGGAAGGGACCCCATAGGACACAGAACTGTGGGGTCGCAGCGGGGGTGGATGGGGAGGGACCCCATAGGACACAGAACTGTGGGGTCGCAGAGCGGTTGGGGTGGAAAAGAACCCACAGATCACAGCACCGCCTCATTGGGTTGGGACGGAACCCACAGGAATGGAACTGTGGGATCACCAAATGGGGGGGATGGGTCGGAACCCACAGAACTGTGGGATCACCAAATGGGGGGGATGAGAGGGTCTGTGGGGGGGGAAGGGGGGAAAAGAGGGGGGAAATAGGGGGGAAAAGGGGGGGGAAATGGGAAAAGGAGGAAAAAGGGGGGAAATGGGGGAAATGGGGGGGGAAATAGGGGGAAAAGGGGGGAAAAGGGATAGAGGGGGAAAAAGGGAAAAGGGGGAAAAAGGGGAGAAAATGGGGAAAAAGGATAAAGGGGAAAAAAGGAAAAGGGGTGAAAGGGGGGAAAAAGGGAAAAGGGGGAAAAGAGGAAAAAAGGGGAGAAAATAGGGGGGAAAAGGGGGATAAAGGGGAAAAAAGGAAAAGCGGAAAAAGTGAAAAAAAAAAGGAGAAGGAAAAAAACTAAAAAAGTAGGGAAAAGGGCAGAAAGGGGGGAGAAAAGGGGGGAAAAGGGGGGAAGGGGGAAAGGGGGAAAAGAGGAAAAAAGGGGAGAAAATAGGGGGAAAAAAGGGATAAAGGGGAAAAAAGGAAAAGGGAAAAAAGTGAAAAAGAAAAAAGGAGAAGAAAAAAAACCTTTAAAAAGTAGGGAAAAAGCGGGGAAAGGGGGGGAGAAAAGGGGGAAAAGGGGGGAGAAAAGGGGGAAAGGGGGGAGAAAAGGGGGGAAAGGGGGGAGAAGAGGGGGGAAAAGGGGGAGAAGGGCCCCACGGCGTTTTATTTTTAGCATTGGGGGGAGACGAAAAAAGGCGAATTTTGGCCAAACCGCCCCAAAAGCCGCAGCGACGCAAACGGAAAATTGGAGCGGAGCGCTCCAAAGGGGGGGGGGGGGGGGGCGGACCCACGGAACCGCCCCACATCACATCGGACCGCCCCACATCCCACGGAGCCGCCCCATATCCCATCGGACCGCCCCACATCCATCGGACCGCCCCCGCACCCCACCGATCGCCCCATATCCCATCGAACCGCCCCATATCCCATCGAACCGCCCCACATCCCACGGAGCTGCCCCATATCCCATCTGACCGCCGCCCCGCACCCCACGGATGGCGCCGCACCCCACGGAACCGCCCCGCACCCCACAGATCGCCCCACATCCTACGGATCGCCCCGCATCCCATGGAACCACCCCGCATCCCATGGGATCGCCCCGTACCCCACAGATCGCCCCACATCCCACGGATCGCCCCGCATCTCACAGAGCCGCCCCGCATCCCATCAAACCACCCCGCACCCCACAGATCGCCCCACATCCCATGGAACCACCCCACATCCCATCAAACCGCCCCGCATCCCACAGAGCCGCCCCACATCCCACGGAACCACCCCATATCCCCACGGACCACCCCACATCCCACGGAGCCACCCCATATCCCCACAGATCACCCCACATCCCACGGAACCACCCCATATCCCCACAGATCACCCCACATCCCATAGAACCACCCCACACCCCACGGATCGGAGCTCTCCCCACGGATCGCCCCCCATCCCCCCCCCAATTCCCCCACAGATCCACCGCAGCGGTTCCCCCCCCGGATCCGCCCCATTGATCCCCCCTCCCCCCCCCATCCTCACCCCCCGCCCCACAGATCCACCCCCACAGCTCCATCTCCATCCCCACAGCTCCACCCCCATCTCTGGGATCCGCCCCATGGATTCACCCTCCCGGATCCATTCTGACCCCACAGATCCCCCCTCTGCCCCACAGATCCCTTCTCCACCCCCATCCTCATGGATCCATCCATTCTCCACCCTATGGATCCACCCCCATCCCCACCTCCTGCCCCACAGATCCACCCCCCCCCCATCTCTGGGATCTCTCCCAGGGATCCATCCTCATGGATCCATCCATTATCCACCCCACAGATCCACCCCCATCCCTGGGATCCACCCCATGGATCCACCCTCTGCCCCACAGATCCCTTTTCCACCCCCAGCAATCAGTTCTAAGGATCCATCCTCATGGATCCATCCATTCTCCACCCCACAGATCCACCCCCATCCCCACTTCCTGCCCCACAGATCCACCCCCATCCCCACCTCCTGCCCCACAGATCCACCCCCCCCATCCCCAGGGATCCATCCTCATAGATCCATCCATTCTCCACCCCACAGATCCACCCCCATCCCCACCTCCTGCCCCACAGATCCACCCCCTCATCTCTGGGATCTCTCCTAGGGATCCATCCATTCTCCACCCCACAGATCCACCCCCTATCCTCCCTCCCTGCCCCACAGCTACACCCCCATCCCTGGGATCCGCCCCACGGATTCACCCTCCCGGCTCCATTCTCTACCCCCATCCCCACCCCCATCTGCCCCACAGATCCCTTTTCCACCCCAGAGTTCCACCCCCGCCCCACAGATCCTCGGCAGCGGTCCCCGCAGCGCCACACCCCATGGGGTGTTGCTGGGAACCCCAAAGCTGTGGGAATGCGGCAGAGCCGCTCCTGGCACTGCTGACTCAGCACTGCCACAACCCCACAACATTATGGGGCCAACGCCGGAACCGCCACCGGGGGGGGAAATGGGTCCCAAAATGGGGGGAAATGGGTCCCAAAATGGGGGAAAATGGGTCCCAAAATGGGGGAAATGGGTCCCAAAATGGGGGAAATGGGTCCCAAAATGGCCCCAAAATGGCCCTCCATGGGGCGGCCAAAGAGCCGTTTGTTTGGGAAAGGGGGGTGTGGGGGACAATGGGGCCATGGGATGTTGGGGGCAATGGGACATTGGGGTCAGTGGGACATTGGGCTCAATGGGATGTTGGGGTCACGGGATGTGGGGGGGTGTCAATGGGACATTGGGGTCAGTGGGATGTTGAGGTCAATGGGATGTGGGGGTCAATGGGACGCTGGGGCCATGGGACGTTGGGGGCAATGGGACATTGGGGTCAGTGGGATGTTGGGGCCATGGGACATTGGGGTCAATGGGATGCTGGAGCCATGGGACGTTGGGGGCAATGGGACATTGGGGTCAGTGGGATGTTGGGGCCATGGGATGGGGGGGGGTCAATGGGACATTGGGGGCAATGGGATGTTGAGGTCAATGGAACATTTGGGTTATGGGATGTGGGGGGGGGGGTCAATGGGACGTTGGGGTCAATGGGATGTGGGGGGGTCAATGGGACATTGGGGTCAATGGGATGTGGGGGGGTCAATGGGATGTGGGGGGGTCAATGGGACATTGGGGTCAATGGAACGTTGGGGTTATGGGATGTGGGGGTCAATGGGATGTGGGGGGGGGTCAATGGGACATTGGGGTCAATGGAACGTTGGGGTTATGGGATGTGGGGGTCAATGGGATGTTGGGGTCAATGGGACGTTGGGGTTGTGGGACATTGGGGTCAATGGGATGTTGGGGCCATGGGATGTGGGGGGGGGGGGTCAATGGGACATTGGGGTCAATGGAACATTGGGGTTATTGGATGTGGGGGGTCAATAGGACATTGGGGTCAATGGGACGCTGGGGTCGTGGGACATTGGGGTCAATGGGATGCTGGGGTTGTGGGGCATTGGGGTCGTGGGATGTTGGGGGTCAACGGGACATTGGGGTCATGGGATGTTGGGACTGTGAGACATTGAGGTCAATGGGACATTTGAGGTCATGGGGACAATGGGGCCATGGGGTCAAGAGATGTTGGGGTCAATGGGACACTGGGACCATGGGATGTTGGGGTCTGTGGGACACTGGGGTCGTGGGGACAATGGGGCCATGGGGACATTGGGGTCAATGGGACATTGGGGTTGTGGGACAGTGGGGTTGTGGGACAGTGGGGCTGTAGGACACTGGGGTCAATGGGACAGTGGGGTTGTGGGACATGGGGGTCAATGGGACATTGGGGTTGTGGGGACGTTAGGGTCAATGGGACATTGGGGTCAATGGGACAGTGGGGTTGTGGGGCATTGGGGCTGTAGGACATTGGGGTCAATGGGACAGTGGGGTTGTGGGAATGGTGGGGTCAATGGGACAGTGGGGTTGTTGGGCATTGGGGTCAATGGGACTTTGGGGTTATGGGGATGTTGGGGTCAATGGGACTTTGGGGTTGTGGGGATGTTGGGGTCAATGGGGCATTGGGGCCATTTTGGGCTCCGCGGTTCCCGAATCTCAGCCATTCCCACCCCCAGGAAGGGAGCAGTTGGGGTTCGTTAGCGCCGCAGCTCATTAACGCCACACCTCATTAACGCCGCAGCTCATTAACGCCGCAGCTCATTAACGCGGCCCCCACGGCTGCAGAACTGCACCGAGAGAGAGAGGAGAGCGCAACCAACGCCACCACCGCCCCCCCCCCCCCACAGCCACCCCACAGCCACCCCACAGCCCCCCCCAACCACAGCCCCCCCCCCGCCGTGACTCATCCCGGCACCGAATGGAAATCCCGACTCACATCCCCTGGAGCAGTGGGGCAGAGCTCCGGGATGTGGGGCGCAGAGCCAACGTGTGGGGCACAGAGCCAAGGTGTGGGGGCAGAGCAATGGGATACGGGGCAGAGCAATGGGATGTGGGGCAGAGAGCCAAGGTTTGGGGCACAGAGCCAAGGTGTGGGGCACAGAGCAATGGGATGTGGGGCACAGAGCCAAGGTGTGGGGGCAGAGCAATGGGATACGGGGCAGAGCAATGAGATGTGGGGCACAGAGCCAAGGTGTGGGGGCAGAGCAATGGGATGTGGGGCAGAGCAATGGGATGTGGGGCAGAGAGTCAAGATGTGGGGCAGAGAGCCAAGGTTTGGGGGCAGAGCAATGGGATACGGGGCAGAGCAATGAGATGTGGGGCACAGAGCAATGGGATATGGGGCAGAGAACCAAGGTTTGGGGGCAGAGCAATGGGATGTGGGGCAGAGAGCCAAGATGTGGGGCAGAGCAATGGGATACAGGGCAGAGAGCCAAGGTTTGGGGCAGAGCAATGGGATGTGGGGCAGAGCTCCGGGATGTGGGGCACAGAGCAATGGGATACGGGGCAGAGAACCAAGGTTTGGGGCAGAGCAATGGGATGTGGGGCACAGCTCGGATGCAGGGCTGTGGATGTGGGGCACAGCTCCGGGATGTGGGGCTGTGGGGCACAGAGGTGGAAGGGCGGCGCTCCAAATGGAGTTAATTATAAACGGAGTTAAATAAGAGTGAGTCACGGGGGGGGGGGGGGGGGGGGATGGAAATGGGATGGAAATGGGATGGAGGGAATGGGATGGAGGAGGGGTGGAAATGGGATGGAGGGATGGAAATGGGATGGAGGGATGGAGGGATGGAGGGATGGAGGGATGGAGGGATGGAGGGATGGAGGGATGGAGGGATGGAGGGATGGAGGGATGGGTGGAGGTGTAGGGATGGAGGTGGGACTGAGATGGGACCGACCGGAGTAGGAATGGAGATGGTGTGGAGTGGGGAAGGAACAGAGATGGAGTATGGAGGGACGGAGGTGTAGGGACAGAGATGGGACGGAGATGGGACGGAGGTGGGACGGAGTAGGGAAGGATCGGAGTAGTAATGGAGATGGTGTGGAGTGGGGAAGGAGCAGAGATGGAGTATGGAGGGACGGAGGTGTAGGGATGGAGATGGGACGGAGATGATGGGAAGGAGATGGGAAGGAGATGGGATGGAGATGGGATGGAGATGGGATGGAGATGGGATGGAGATGGGATGGAGATGGGATGGAGATGGGATGGAGATGGGATGGAGATGGGATGGAGATGGGATGGGATGGAGGAGGTGGGACGGAGGAGGTGGGACGGAGGAGGTGATGGGACGGAGGTGGTGTGGAGTGGGGAAGGAACAGAGATGGAGTATGGAAAGGATTGGGATGGGGGAGGAATGGGGGAGGAAAGGAGCAGGGATGGAGGATGGGGGGAAACGGGAAGGATGGAGGTGTGGAGATGGGATGGAGGATGGGATGGAGTAGGAAAGGAGCAGAGATGGAAATGGGATGGAAATGGGATGGGGTGGGATGGGGGCGCAGTGCAGCGGCCGTGCGCTGATCCCATCGCTGCCATCACACCAACGTGGCGCCCTTCGCCCGCCCCACACACAGCCCCACACGCGGCCCCACACACAGCCCCACAGCGCCGTGGGGTGGATAAGGCAGCGCTGGGTGTCACAGCGTGCAAATACTGCAGCCCTGCAAAGCACAGCGCTGCTTTGCTGACCCACAGCGCGGGCACAGCCTGACCCACGGACACACAGCCCCATAGCGTGGGCATGGCCTGACCCACGGACACACAGCCCCATAGCGCGGGCACGGCCTGACCCACAGACACAGCCCCATAGCGCGGGCACGGCCTGACCCACAGACACACAGCCCCATAGCGTGGGCACAGCCTGACCCACGGACACAGAGCAAGGACAGCCCCATAGACCCACAGCCCCATAGACCCACAGTGCCGGCACAGCCTGACCCACAGCCCCATAGCGTGGGCATGGCCTGACCCACAGACACACATCAAGGACAGCCCCATAGACCCACAGCGCCGGCACAGCCTGACCCACAGCCCCATAGCGCGGGCACGGCCTGACCCACAGACACACAGCATGGGCATGGCCTGACCCACAGCCCCATAGACCCACAGTGCGGGCACGGCCTGACCCACATACACGCTGCCCCATAGCGTGGGCACGACCTGACCCACAGACACACAGCAAGGACAGCCCCATAGACCCACAGCCCCATAGACACACAGCAAGGACAGGGCCTGATCCACAGACCCATAGCGTGGGCACGGCCTGACCCACGGACCCACATCAAGGACAGCCCCATAGACCCACAGCCCCATAGACACACAGCACGGGCACGGCCTGACCCACAGACCCACAGCCCCATAGCATGGGCATGGCCTGACCCACAGACCCACAGCAAGGACAGCCCCATAGACCCACAGCCCCATAGACACACAGCACGGGCACGGCCTGACCTACAGACACACAGCCCCATAGCATGGGCACGGCCTGACCCACAGCCCCATAGACCCACAGCGCCGGCACAGCCTGACCCACAGACCCATAGCGTGGGCATGGCCTGACCCACAGACCCACATCAAGGACAGCCCCATAGACCCACAGCCCCACAGACCCACAGCAAGGACAGGGCCTGATCCACAGACCCATAGCGTGGGCACGGCCTGACCCACAGACCCACATCAAGGACAGCCCCATAGACCCACAGCCCCATAGACACACAGCACGGGCACGGCCTGACCCACAGCCCCATAGCACAGGCACGGCCTGACCCACAGCCCCATAGACCCACAGCACTGGCACAGCCTGACCCACGGACACACAGACCCATAGCATGGGCATGGCCTGACCCACAGACCCACAGCCCCCATCGACCCACAGCCCCATAGAGAGACCCACAGCCCAGACAGGGCCACCACCTCTGCTCCTCCTCAGCCCAGAGATGGGGATTTCCATGGGGACGAAGTGCTGCCCCCAAAGTGGGGCAGTGCGGGGGGGGGACGGGGCCACCCACTCCCTGTGGGGCCGTTGGAGGACTTTGTCCCCACTGCGCTGCGCTGCCAACCCCGCAATGCTGCGGCCTTCGTCCCCACAACTGCACCTGTGGGGTGTGGGGGAGGGGGGGGGAACCCGGCCCTTATACCACAATGAGGGGCAGTGTGGGGCACAGAGCACTTGTGGGGTGGGGGGGGGGGGGGGGGAGGTGGGGCACCCGGCCCTAACTGCACAATGAGGGGTCTGTGTGGGGCCCGGCGCACCTGTGGGGTGGGGGAGGGGCCGATGGGGGGCAGCGTGGGGGGCACCCGGCCCTCATGGGGCCATGAGGGGCTGTGGGGGGCCCATAGATCCCATGGGGCGGGGGGGCCCTAATATGGCAATGAGGGGCTGTGTGGGGCCCATAGATCCCATGGGGTGGGGCTGATGGGGGGCAGGGGGCACCCGGTCCTAATGAGGCAATGGGAGGCCCTATGGGGCCCACAGTGCCTATGGGGTGGGGGGGCACCCGGTCCTAATGAGGCAATGAGGGGCTGTATGGGGCCCATGGTGCCTATGGGGTGGGGGGGCAGCATGGGGGGCACTCAGCCCCAGTGAGGCAATGGGAGGCCCTATGGGGCCCATAGCGCCCATGGGGTGGGGCTGATGGGGGGCACCCAACCCCAATGTTGCAATGAGGGGCTGATGGGGCCCATAGCACCCATAGGGTGGGACCCATTTGGGGGGGGCCCTATTGTTGCAATGAGGGGCTGATGGGGCCCATAGCACCCATAGGGTGGGACCCATTTGGGGGGAGGGCCCTATTGTTGCAATGAGGGGCTGATGGGGAACAAACGGCACTGAGGGCACCCACTGCTTTGTGCAGTGTGGGGCGGGGAGTGGGGCGGGGGGGGCACACAGCGCCCCACAGCCACTGGGATGGGATAACCCCCACTGGGATTACCCCCACTGGGATTACCCCCACAACCCCACTGGGATTACCCCCACTGGGATTACCCCCACAACCCCACTGGGATATCCCCCACTGGGATTACCCCCACCACCCCTCCCCACACCTCCACGGTGGGTTTGGGGTGAGGGGGGGGGGAGGAATGCACCCCATAGATGGCCATGGGGCCGCTGTGCTGCCGGGAGATGGGAGAGCTGCAGTGGGGGTGTGGGGGGGCCGCAGGGGGGCAGCGATGGGTGCAGTGGGGCAACAATGGGCGCCGTGGGGCGGCAATGGGCGCAGTGGGGCAGCTGTGGGGCCGCCGTGGGGCAGCAATGGGTGCCGTGGGGCAGCTGTGGGCGCCGTGGGGCAGCAATGGGTGCAGCTGTGGGCGCCATGGGGCCGCAATGGGGCAGCCGTGGGCACTGTGGGGCAGCAATGGGTGCAGTGGGGCAGCAATGGGCACCGTGGGGCAGCTGTGGGGCGGCAATGGGTGCAGTGGGGCAGCAATGGGCGCCGTGGGGCAGCCGTGGGGCTGCAATGGGGCAGCCATGGGGCCGCCGTCGGCACCATGGGGCAGCTGTGGGGCAGCCGTGGGGCAGCAATGGGTGCAGTGGGGCAGCCATGGGTGCCGTGGGGCAGCTGTGGGGCAGGCCGGGACGCGCCGCGTTCCTGAGCGATGAGTGCGGCCCCACAGCTCCGCTGCCACTGCCAGAGCCGCCCATCCCACAGCCGTCCCGGTGCCAAAGCCGTCCCCGTTCCCAATCCCATCCCAAAGCTGTCCCCGTTCCCAATCCCATCCCAAAGCCATCCCAGTGCCAAAGCCGCCCCCGTTCCCAATCCCATCCCAAAGCCATCCCCGTTCCCAATCCCATCCCAAAGCTGTCCCCAATCCCATCCCACAGCCGTCCCGGTGCCAAAGCTGTCCCCGTTCCCAATCCCATCCCAAAGCCATCCCGGTGCCAAAGCCGTCCCTATCCCACAGCCATCCCCACCCCCATCCCACAGCCATCCCACTGCCATCACCATCTGCGTTCCCGTCCCCATCCTATAGCCGTCCCCATCCCATAGCTATCCCCACCCCCACCCCTATCCCATAGCCGTCCCTATCCCACAGCCAACCCCATTCCCACCCCTATCCCAAAGCTGTCCCCATCCCAAAGCCGTCCCCACTCCCACCTCTATCCTACAGCCATCCCAGTGCCAAAGCCGTCCCCATTCCCATTCCCATCCCAAAGCCGTCCCCATTCCCACCCCCACCCCAAAGCCGGTTTGGTCCCAGAGCCATACAGTGCCACTCTGGTGTCACAGCCATCCCCGTCCCAAAGCCGACCCCATTCCCATCCCCATCCCACAGCCAACCCCACCCGCATCCCAAAGCCTATCCCCATCCCAAAGCCTATCCCCATCCCAAAGCCGACCCCATCCCCATCCCAAAGCCGACCCCATCCCCATCCCAAAGCCGACCCCATCCCCATCCCAAAGCCTATCCCATTCCCGACCCCATCCCCATCCCACAGCCTATCCCCATCCCACAGCCTATCCCCATCCCACAGCCTATCCCCATCCCACAGCCTATCCCCATCCCACAGCCTATCCCCATCCCCATCCCAAAGCCAACCCCACCCCCATTCCTATCCCACAGCCACCCCCATCCCAAAGCTGACCCCATCCCAGTGCTGTCCCCACACCAAACCCACCCCGACCCCAAACCCACCCCACTGCCACAGCCATTCCCACCCCAAACCCATCCTGACACCACCACTGTCCCCATCCCAAATCCCTGCTGACCCCATCCCAACGCTGACCCCATCCCAACGCTGACCCCATCCCAACGCTGACCCCATCCCATCCCAAAGCTGTCTCTATTCCACCACTGTCCCCATCCCAAACCCATCCTGATCCCAAAGCGACTCCCACCCCAATGCCGTCCCTATCTCAAACCTATCCTGACCCCAAACCCGTCCTGACCCCAAACCAACACCACCTCTATCCTAAACTCACCCCAATCCCAAATCCATCCTAATCCCAAATCCACCCTGACCCCAAACCCGTCCTGACCCCACCCCAACACCACCTCTATCCTAAACCCACCCTAATCCCAAATCCACCCCAACCCCAAACCCACCCCAACCCCAAACCCATCCTGACCCCACCCCAACACCACCTCTATCCTAAACCCACCCTAATCCCAAATCCATCCTGACCCCAAACCCGTCCTGATCCCACTCCAACACCACCTCTATCCTAAACCCACCCCAACCCCAAATCCACCCTAATCCCAAACCCACCCTGACCCCAAACCCATCCTGATGCCAACGCTGTCCCCATCCCAATGCATCCATCAATCCCAAACCCACCCCCACCCCACTGCTGTCCCCATCCCAAACCCATCCGGATCCCAAACCCCCCCCCATCCCAACACTGTCCCCACCCCAACCCCCCCCATCCCAAACCCATTCTGACCCCAAACCCATTCTGACCGCACCCCAAACCCACCCCCATCCCAAACCCACCCTGACCCCATCCCAAATCCACCCCCATCCCAAACCCACCCTGACCCCATCCCAAAGCTGTCCCCCATCCCAAACCCACCCTGACCCCAAAGGCACCCTGACCCCACCCCAAACCCACCCCCATCCCAAAGCCACCCTGACCCCAAACCCCCCCCATCCCAAACCCAAACCCCCCCCTGACCCCATCCCAAAGCTGTCCCCCATCCCAAAGCCACCCTGACCCCAAACCCAAACCCCCCCTGACCCCAAACCCAACCCCCCCTGACCCCACCCCAAAGCTGTCTCCATTCTCCCACTGCCCCCCCCCCCCCCCCCCCCCCCCCATCGCTGCTCACAAACCCCCATTTTGGGGCCACCGATGGCGCAGGATTTCCTCCCCCCATATCTGTCCCCACACACAGCGCCCCATAGGGTGGTTATGGGGTGGGGCTGTGGGTCCGGGGGGGGGGATGGGCGCTGTGCCACACAAAGTCCCCTTTGTGCCCCCCCCCGCTTTGTCCCTATGCAAAAATGCCCTTTTGGGGTGGGGACATCACACGGGCACTCCAACCCTACAGATCAATGGGGCGGCCCCACAGCCGCACGCACCCAAAGCTGTGGGGAGGGGGGGGGGGGGGGGGACGGCCCCCCCCCAACCCCCCCTAATTAACTCCGGGGGGGGGGGAAAGGAGGCGGCGTTTCCTCATTAGGGCCGTGGATGAGCTCTGCTGCCCCTTAATGGGGCTTTAATTGGCGCCCTAATTGGGTTTGGGGACGCAGCGCAGGAAGGCAGCGCTCCGCCATGGACGGCTCTGCTGGGAGGGGGGGGGGGACCCTAAAATCCCCCCCGTGGGACCCCAAAACTGCAGCGCGGGGACCCCCAGAACTGCGCTATGGGAGACCCCAAAAACAGCACTGCGGAGACCCCAAAAACCGCACTACGGGGACCCCCAGGAGGGCACTATGGGGGACCCCAAAAAGTGGACTATGAGGACACCAGGAGGGCCCTATGGGGACCCCAAAAACTGAGCTATGGGGGGGCCCCAAAAAGTGCACCGTGTGAAGCCCAAAAACTGCGCTATGGGGGACCCCAAAAAGTGGCCTATGGGGACCCCCAGGAGGGCAACACGGGGACCCCAAAAACAGCAACATGGGGACCCCAAAAAGTACGGCATGGAGGACCCCTAAAGGTGCACTATGGGGGACCCCAGGAGGGCACTGTGGGGGACCCCAAAAACTGCGCTATGGGGGACCCCCCCAAGGAGAGCACTGTGGGGTCCTCGAGAAGTGCACGGTGGGGATCCCCAAAAGGTTGACTACGTGGACCCCAAAAACTACGGCATGTGGGACTCCGGGGGGCACCGCGGGGACCCCAAAACCGCACCATTGGGACCCCCAGAGGGGCACTGTGTGCCCCCCCGGCCCCACAGCTCTGTGGGAAGCAGTGCCCGCAGTGACTCAGCGCAGCACAGCCGGCCCCATAGCCGCCCCACAGCCGCCCCATAGCCATCCTATAGCTGTCCCATAGCGCACAGCCGCCCCATAGCCATCCCATAGCTGCCCCATAGCGCACAGCCACCCCATAGCTGCCCCATAGCCGCCCCATAGCGCACAGCCAGCCCCATAGCTGCCCCACAGCGCACAGCCACCCCATAGCTGCCCCATAGTGCACAGCCACCCCATAGCTGCCCCATAGTGCACAGCCACCCCATAGCTGCCCCATAGCCACCCCATAGTGCACAGCCGCCACATAGCCATCCCATAGCTGCCCCATAGCGCACAGCCACCCCACAGCTGCCCCATAGCGCACAGCTGGCCCCATAGCGCACAGTCACCCCATAGCTGCCCCATAGCACACAGCCGCCCCCTAGCCATCCCATAGCTGCCCCATAGCTGCCCCATAGCACACAGTCACCCCATAGCTGCCCCATAGCGCACAGCTGGCCCCATAGCCGCCCCATAGTTGCCTCATAGCTGCCCCATAGCACACGGCCGCCCCACACCCAGAGCTCTGGTGGGGCTGATAAGGCAGCACAGACGGCTGTGGGGCCGGAGATACCCACAGGCACCGAAAGGGGGGGGACCTCCGCCCCACACATCGCTTCGGGGTCCCCATAGGATCTCCGCCCCACACTTTTGGGGCTCTCTGTAGGAACTCCGCCCCCCGCGCGGCACTTTTGGTACAGCGCACATTTCCCTTTTGAAACCACAACCGCCAAATGCGGCCCCGAAACCGCGACCCCAAAACCCACAGAACCTCAACTGCCCCCCCGGGAAACTGCCATCTATGGGGCAGGTGTGGGGTTCGCATGGGGTAGCTCAGCCCCACATGATAGGGATATACGGGGCAGATGTGGGGTTCGCATGGGGCAGCTCAGCCCCACATCACTGCGATCTATGGGGCGGATGTGGGGTCTGCATGGGGCAGTTCAGCTCCACAACATTGGGATCTATGGGGCGGATGTGGGGTTCGCATGGGGCAGCTCAGCCCCACATCACTGCGATCTATGGGGCAGATGTGGGGTCTGCATGGGGCAGCCCAGCCCCACATGATGGGGATATACGGGGCAGATGTGGGGTTTGCATGGGGCAGCTCAGCCCCACATCACTGCGATCTATGGGGCAGATGTGGGGTCTGCATGGGGCAGCCCAGCCCTACATCATTGGGATCCATAGGGCAGATATGGGACCTATGGGGCAGATGTGGGGTTTGCATGGGGCAACTCAGCCCCACATCACTGGGATCTATGGGGCGGATGTGGGGTTTGCATGGGGCAGCTCAGCCCTACATCATGGGGATCTATGGGGCAGATATGGGGTTTACATGGGGCAGCTCAGCCCCACATCACTGCAATCTATGGGGCGATGGGTTTGCATGGGACAGCTCAGCCCCACATCACTGCGATCTATGGGGCAGATGTGGGATTTATGGGGCGGATGTGGGGTCTGCATGGGGCAGCTCAGCCCCACATCACTGCGATCTATGGGGCATATATGGGATTTATGGGGCAGCTCAGCCCCACATCATGGGGATCTATGGGGCAGCTGTGGGGTCTGCACGGGGCAGCGGAGGGTCGGCCCCATAGAATCAGTGGGGCTCCGCACCCCCGGGGCGGGGGGGGATCCCACGGGAGCCGCAGCCCCACAGGGACGTGGCAGAGGGGGACGCGGTGTGGGGCGGAGCGGTGCGGGGGGGGGTGGGGGGGTTAAGGCGGAGCGGAGCGGAGCACTGTGGGACGGGACGGGGGGGGGGGGTACGACGGGCACTCCCTGCCCCACTGCGGGCGTCTGTGGGGCCGGGAACGCTGCGCCCCACGGAGCGCTGCTATGGGTCCCGGCCCCACATTGTCCCTATGGGTCCCCAACCGCACCGGCGTTAGGAAAGCGACGCCCCGCGGGGCCGCACTCCCAACACCTTTATGTGCCCAACGCTGTGGGGCCGAGGAGACAACGCCCCACTGCCACACCGGGAACCCACTGCCCCACAGCCCGCCCTATGGGTCCCGGCCCCACTGCGAGCCCATTGCCCCACAGCCCGCCCTATGGGTCCTGGCCCCCCCCGGAACCCAATGCCCTACAGCCTGTCCTATGGGTCCCGGACCCACTGGGAACCCAATGCCCCACAGCCCGCCCTATGGGTCCCACAGCCCCACTGGGAACCCACTGCCCCACAGCTCACCCTATGGGTCCCGGCCCCCAGGAACCCATCGCCCTATGGCCTGTCCTATGGGTCCCGGCCCCACTGGAACCCAATGCCCCACAGACCGCCCTATGGGTCTCGGCTGCCCCTGGAACCCAACGCCCTACAACCTGCCCTATGGGTCCCAGCCCCACTGCAATCCACTGCCCCACAGCCCGCCCTATGGGTCCCGGCCCCCAGGAACCCAACGCCCTATGGCCTGTCCTATGGGTCCCAGCCCCACTGGAACCCAATGCCCTCTGTCCCGTCCTATGAGTCCGACAGCCCCACAGGGAACCCAACGCCCCACAGGCCACCCTATGGGTCCCAGCCCCACTGGAACCCAATGCCCTACAAGCTGCCCTATGGGTCTCAGCCCCACCGGGAAGCCAACGCCCCACAGTGCACTCTATGGGCTTCAGCCCCACTGGGAACGCGGTGCCCTCTGTACTGCCCTACACATCTCAGCCCCATTACCCAACTCTCTCTATGCTGCCCCACACATTCACACTCCCAGAGCCGTACCCCCACACCCCACATCCCCCCCGTGCCCCCCTCGTACCCCTCCATACCCCCACACCCCACGGCGCACCCCAACTCCCCCCGTACCCCCCAACCCCCCCTGCACCCCACGGCGCACCTCACATCCCCGCCGGTACTCCCCATACCCTCACATCCCCCGTACCCCCCAACCCCACGGCGCACCCCACACCCCCCGGTACCCCCCATACCCTCACATCCCCCCATACCCCCAACCCCCCCGTACCCCCCGGCGCACCCCATACCCCCCCGTACCCCCACACCTCACGGCGCACCTCACACCCCCCGGTACCCCCCATACCCTCACATCTCCCCGTACCCCTGAACCCCACGGCGCACCCCACATCCCCCCGGGGACCCCCCATACCCCCACCCCCCCCGTACCCCCAGCACCCCCCATACCCCCCCCATACCCCCACCTCCCCCGTACCCCCATATGCCCCGGCACCCCCCATACCCCCCCCGTACCCCCATATCCCCCGGCAGCCCCCATACCCCCACCTCCCCCATACCCCCCCACCCCCCGGCACCCCCATACCCCCCGCCCCCCCATAGCCCCGCGCCCCCATACCCCCCCGTACCCCCATATCCCCCGGCACCCCCATACCCCCCCATACCCCCACAGCCCCGCGCCCCCATACCCCCCCGTACCCCCATATCCCCCGGCACCCCCCATACCCCCCGTGCCCCCCCATACCCCCGCAGCCCCGCGCCCCCACCTGGCCTTCAGCTCCTTGTGCTCCTCGCGCACTTTGCTCAGCTCGAGCTGCAGCCGCGCCCGCTCCTTCGCCACCGAATCCAACGTCTTCCTCGCGTCCGCCAACTCGGCCTCGTAGGCGGCCTTAATGCCCGACACCTCCCGGCTCACCACCTCCTCGGACTCGGTGATGCGCAGCCGCAGCCCGGCGTTCTCGAGCTCCAGAGAGCGCACTTTGTCGATGTAGACGGCCAGGCGGTCGTTGAGCTCCTGCAGGTCCTCCTTCTCCTGCAGTCGGGTGATGCGCGTCGGGGACAGAGGGGTCCCCGAAGGGCCGCCGCCGCGGCCGCTCCTCCGCTGGGACGGGGTGGACATGGCGGCTGGGCGGGGGGCGGCGGTGCGACCCCGGGACGGCGGACGGCGGGCGGGGAACGCTGCGGGGGCGCCGGGCGGGCGGAGAAGAGCCGTCGGGGGGCGGCGGACGGCGGACGGCGCACGGAGGGGCGCGGCGGAGCTCCGAGGGGGACCGCGGGTGGGGGGCGGTGGGGGGCGGCGGGGGGCAACGACGACGCGTCGGCGGAGCAGCGCGGGGGTCCCACGGAGCAGCGCAGCGTCCCGCGTGGGGTCGCACCCAATACCGGCGGTGCGCGGCGCGGCGCAGCGCCGCGATTATATCGGGGGGGGCGGAGGAGGGGCGGGGAATCCCACCCTGCGGGGCGGGGATGGCGCCGCGTCACTGCGTGGGGCCGCCCACACAGAGGGGGGGGAGGACGGGGGGGGGAGCGGCGATGGGACCCATAAGTGTGGGGCGGGGGGTGCCCGAATGGCTGCCCGTAAAGGCGCAGCGAAGCGCGGAACTGTGGGGCAAAAAGGTCCCCGAGTGGCCCCGGTGAGCCCACGGAGAGCCCCATAAGTGTGGGGCGGGAGGAGCCCGGGTGGCGCACATCAACCCACGGCAGAGCCCACAGGTGTGGGGCAGAAGGTCCCCAAGAGGCCCCCGTGAGCCCATAGGAAACCCCACAAGTGTGGGGCAGCAGCTCTCCAAGTGACCCCCGTGAGCCCATATGGAACCCCACAGATGTGGGGCAGAAGATCTCCAATTGACCCCAGCGGGCTCACGGTGAACCCCACAAGTGTGGGGCAGAAGGTCCCCAAGAGACCCCCGTGAGCCCATAGGAAACCCCACAAGTGTGGGGCAGCAGCTCTCCAAGTGACCCCCATAAACCCATGGCAAACCCCATAAATGTGGGGCAGAGCATCTCCAACAGACCCCCACGAACCCACAGCAATCTCCATAAGTGTGGGGCAGAAGGTCCCCAGGTGACCCCCGTGAGCCCATATGGAACCCCACAGATGTGGGGCAGAACATCTCCAACAGACCCCCATCAACCCACAGCAAACCCCACAAGTGTGGGGCAGAAGGTCCCCAAGAGACCCCCGTGAGCCCATAGGAAACCCCACAAGTGTGGGGCAGCAGCTCTCCAAGTGACCCCCATAAACCCATGGCAAACCCCATAAATGTGGGGCAGAGCATCTCCAACAGACCCCCACGAACCCACAGCAATCTCCATAAGTGTGGGGCAGAAGGTCCCCAGGTGACCCCCGTGAGCCCATATGGAACCCCACAGATGTGGGGCAGAACATCTCCAACAGACCCCCATCAACCCACAGCAAACCCCACAAGTGTGGGGCAGAAGGTCCCCAAGAGACCCCCGTGAGCCCATAGGAAACCCCACAAGTGTGGGGCAGCAGCTCTCCAAGTGACCCCCATAAACCCATGGCAAACCCCATAAATGTGGGGCAGAGCATCTCCAACAGACCCCCACGAACCCACAGCAATCCCCATAAGTGTGGGGCAGAAGGTCCCCAGGTGACCCCCGTGAGCCCATATGGAACCCCACAGATGTGGGGCAGAACATCTCCAACAGACCCCCATCAACCCACAGCAAACCCCACAAGTGTGGGGCAGAAGGTCCCCAAGAGACCCCCGTGAGCCCATAGGAAACCCCACAAGTGTGGGGCAGCAGCTCTCCAAGTGACCCCCATAAACCCATGGCAAACCCCATAAATGTGGGGCAGAGCATCTCCAACAGACCCCCACGAACCCACAGCAATCCCCATAAGTGTGGGGCAGAAGGTCCCCAGGTGACCCCCGTGAGCCCATATGGAACCCCACAGATGTGGGGCAGAACATCTCCAACAGACCCCCATCAACCCACAGCAAACCCCACAAGTGTGGGGCAGAAGGTCCCCAAGAGACCCCCGTGAGCCCATAGGAAACCCCACAAGTGTGGGGCAGCAGCTCTCCAAGTGACCCCCATAAACCCATGGCAAACCCCATAAATGTGGGGCAGAGCATCTCCAACAGACCCCCACGAACCCACAGCAATCCCCATAAGTGTGGGGCAGAAGGTCCCCAGGTGACCCCCGTGAGCCCATAGGGAACCCCATAAGTGTGGGGCAGCAGCTCTCCAAGTGACCCCCATAAACCCTGGGAAACCCCATAAATGTGGGGCAGAACATCTCCAACAGACCCCCACGAACCCACAGCAATCCCCATAAGTGTGGGGCAGAAGGTCCCCAGGTGACCCCTATGAGCCCACATGGAACCCCACAGATGTGGGGCAGAAGATCTCCAATTGACCCCAGTGGGCTCACGGTGAACCCCATAAGTGTGGGGCAGGCGGTCCCCAAGTGATCCCCCATATCCTGCCCAGTACCCCCCAGTATCCCACCCCCATATCTCCCAGTATCCTCCAATATCTTCCAGTATCCCCCACTATCCCCCAATATCTCCCAGTATCCCCCAGTTTCCCTCATTATCTCCCAGTACCCCCCAGTATCCCCCAGTATCCCTCATTATCTCCCAGTATCTCCCAGTATCCCCCAGTATCCCCCATTATCTCCCAGTATCCCACCCCAGTATCTCTCAATATCTCCCAATATCTCCCAGTATCCCACCCCAGTATCTCCCAGTATCCCCCAATATCTTCCAGTATCCCCCAGTACCCTCAATATCTCCCAGTATCCCACCCCAATATCCCCAGTATCCCCCAGTATCTCCCAATATCTCCCAGTATCCCATCCCAGTATCCCCCAGTACCCCCCAGTATCCCACCCCAGTATCCCCCAGTATCCCCCAGTATCTCCCAATATCTCCCAGTATCCCACCCCAGTACCCCCCAGTACCCCGCAGTACCCCCCATTATCTCCCAGTACCCCCCAGTATCCCCCATTATCTCCCAGTACCCCCAGTACCCCCCAGTATCCCACCCCAGTATCCCCCAGTATCCCCCATTATCTCCCAATATCTCCCAGTATCCCACCCCAGTACCCCCCAGTACCCCCCAGTACCCCCCAGTATCCCCCATTATCTCCCAGTACCCCCAGTACCCCCCAGTATCCCACCCCAGTACCCCCCAGTACCCCGCAGTACCCCCCATTATCTCCCAGTACCCCCCATTATCTCCCAGTACCCCGCAGTCCCCCCCCAGCACCGCAGCAGCCGCACTCGTTCTGCCATCTCCCCGACAGCTCCCGGTGCCCCCCAATCCCCCTCCCGGTCCCCCCCGTTTGAAGCCCCCCCCCCCCATTCCCATTCCCATTCCCATTCCCGGGGCGGTTCCGTCGGGGCGGTGGGCGGAGCGGGGAACCCCCCGTGGGTGTGGACACGTCGCTCCCCCCCCCCCCCCCCCCCACCCGTGACTCACGGCGGCTCCGCGGCAACGCGACCCAAACAGCGCCGCGCCCCACGCGCCCACGGGGGGGGGCGGCCCCGGCGGCTGCCGTGACTCACAGCTGCCTATGGGGGGGGGGGAAGGGGGGAAATTAACGGGGGGAGGGGGGGAAATGGGGGAAATGGGGGGGAATGGGGGGGAATTAGGGGGGAAATGGGGAGAAAGGGGGAAATGGGGGGTGGAAAAGGGGGAGAATGGGGGGGTGGAAAAGGGGGGGAATGGGGGGGTTGGAGGGAGGAGGGGAAATGGGGGGAATGGGGGGGAATGGGGGGGAATTAGGGGGGAAATGGGGAGAAAGGGGAAATGGGGAGAAAGGGGGAAATGGGGGGCGTGGAAAAGGGGGGGAATGGGGGGGAATGGGGGGGAGGGGGAAAGTGGGGGGGTAGGAAAAGGGGGGGAATGGGGGGGGAGAAGGGGGGGAATGGGGGGGGGAAGGGGGGAATGGGAATGGGGGGGTTGGAGGGAGGAGGGGAAATGGGGGAAATGGGGGAAATGGGGGGGAATTAGGGGGGAAATGGGGAGAAAGGGGGAAAATGGGGGGTGGAAAAGGGGGAGAATGGGGGGGAATGGGGGGGAGGGGGAAAATGGGGGGGTAGGAAAAGGGGGGGAATGGGGGGGAAGGGGGGAATGGGAATGGGGGGGGTTGGAGGGAGGAGGGGAAATGGGGGGGAATGGGGGGAAATGGGGGGGAATTAGGGGGGAAATGGGAAGAAAGGGGGAAATGGGGAGAAAGGGGGAAATGGGGGGGTGGAAAAGGGGGGAATGGGGGGGGGAAGGGGGGAATGGGAATGGGGGGGGTTGGAGGGAGGAAGGGAAATGGGGGGAATGGGGGGGAATGGGGGGGAATTAGGGGGAAATGGGGAGAAAGGGGAAATGGGGGGTGGAAAAGGGGGGGAATGGGGGGGAATGGGGGGGAATGGGGGGAGGGGGAAAATGGGGGGAGGGGGAAAATGGGGGGGTAGGAAAAGGGGGGGAATGGGGGGGGAAGGGGGGAATGGGAATGGGGGGGTTGGAGGGAGGAGGGGAAATGGGGGAAATGGGGGGGAATGGGGGGAAATGGAGGGTGGAAAAGGGGGGGAATGGGGGGGAGGGGGGGAAGGAGGGAATGGTGGGGTTGGGGGCAGGGGGGGAAATGGGGGGGGAATGGGGGGGAATGGGGGGAAATGGGGGAAAGCGGGACGAAAAGGGGGGGAATGGGGGAAATTGAGGGGAAATGGGGGGGAATGGGGGGAGAAGGGGGGAATGGGGGGGAGGGGGTGGAAAAGGGGGGGAATGGGGTGGGAATGGGGGGGAAATGGGGGGAAAGCGGGTCGAAAAGGTGGGGAATGGGGGGAATGGGGGAAATGGGGGGGAAAGGGGGGCAAGGGGGGTGGAAAAGGGGGGGAATGGGGGGGAAATGAGGGAAAGCGGGACAAAGGGGGGGGAATGGGCGGAAATGGGGGGGGGAACGGGGAAATGGGGTGGAAACGGGGGGGGAATGGGGGGGAGGGGGAAAGGGGGGAATGGGGGGGAAGGGGAGGAAAAGGGGGGGAATGGGAGGGAAATGAGGGAAAGCGGGACGAAAAGGGGGGGAAATGAGGGGGAAGGGGGGAAATGGGGGGAAATTAGGGGGGAAATGGGGGGAAAGGGGGAAATGGGGGGGTGGAAAAGGGGGGGAATGCGGGGGAGTGGGCAGGGGGGGAAATGGGGGAAATGGGGAAATGGGGGGGAATGGGGGGAAAGGGGGAAATGGGGGGTGGAAAAGAGGGGGATGGGGGGAGGGGGGGAAATGGGGGAATTGGGGGGGAAATGAGGGAAAGTGGGACGAAAAGGGGCAGAATGGGGGGAAATTAGGGGAGAAATTAGGGGGGGAATGGGGGGGAAGGGGGAAATGGGGGTGGAAAAGGGGGGGAATGGGGGGTTGGGGGGAGGGGGGGAAAGGGGGGGGAATGGGGGGGAAATGAGGGAAAGCGGGATGAAAAGGGGGGGGAAATTAGGGGGAAGGGGGGGGAATGAGGGGAAATGGGGGGGACTGGGGGGAAATGAGAGGGGAGGGAGGAAAGGGGGGGAATGGGGGGGAGGGGGAAGGGGGAAATGGGCGGAGGGGGGTGGAAAAGGGGGGGAATGGGGGGGAAGAAAGGGGGAAATGGGGGGGAGGAAAAGGGGGGAATGGGGGGGAGAGGAAAAGAGGGAGGTAAAGGGGGAAATGGGGGCAGTCCGAGCATCAAAAGTCAGCGATGGGGCTCAGTGGGGGGGGGATCGGCGATGGGAGTGGGGTGGGATATGGGGTGGGATGTGGGGTGGTCGGGGTGCGATGTTAATAGGATATGGGGGATAAGGGGTGGGATATGGGATGGGATGTGGGGTGAGATGTGGGGCGGATGGGGTGATATATGGGGTGGATGGGGTGAGATATAGGGCGGATGGGGTGATATATGGGGTGGATGGGATGGGCTGTGGGGCAGTTGGGGGCCCATCCCCCGATGCCACTCTTTGAGCCCCACATCGGACCCCCACATCCCCCCCAAATCCCCCTTACGGCCCCCACAAATCAGCCCTCAGCACCCCCAAATCCTCCTCAGGAGAAATGGGGTTTTCTCCTCCCAAAACATTCACCCCAAACCCAAATGGGGTTTTCTCCTCTCAGTGCATTCACCCCAAACCCAAATGGGGTTTTCTGTTTCCAACACCCTCACCCCAAATCCAGAGCGGGTTTTGCCATTCCAATCTATTCACCCCAAACCCAAATGGGATTTCCCACAGTTACCCCAAATCCAAATGGGGTTTTCCTTTCCAACGCATTCACCCCAAACCCAAATGGGATTTCCATTTCCAATGCATTCACCCCAAACCCAAATGGGATTTCAAATCCCAATGCATTCACCCCAAATCCAAATGAGGTTTTGCCATTCCAATGCATTCACCCCAAACCCAAATGGGGTTTTCTCCTCTCAGAACATTCACCCCAAACCTAAATGGGGTTTTCTCCTCCCAAAACATTCACCCCAAACCCAAATGGGGTTCTCCTTTCCAACACATTCACCCCAACCCAAATGGGGTTTTCTCCTCCCAACACATTCACCCCAAACCCAAATGGGGTTCTCCTTTCCAACACATTCACCCCAAACCCAAATGGGGTTTTCCCTCCCGGCCCCATTTGCCCCGCAGTGCCCTCAGTGCGCATCCCGGACTGCTGTGTGCACAGAGGGCTCTTAATGAGCCAATAATCCTTAATGGGATTGAATTGCCTCTTTATGAGCGCTAATTACAGAGATACGGCAATTAACGCCGTACAATTAACGCAGCTCTGCTCACTGTAAGGGCTGAGCGGCGATGTGACCCCATTGGCACCGCTATGGGCAGCGGACCCACACTGCGCTGACACTGACCCCAACCCTACAACCCTGACCCTATAACACCAACCCCAACCCTGACCCTATAACCCCAACCCTGACCCTATAACCCCGACCCTACAACCATGGCCCTATAACCCCAACCCTGACCCTATAACCCCAACCCTGATCCTGTAATCCTGACTCTATGACCCCAATCCTGACCCTATGGTCCCAAACCTGACCCTATAACCCCAACTCTGATCCTACAATCCCAACCCTGACCCTATGACCCCAACCTTGACCCTATAACCCCAACCCTGACCCTATGGTCTCAACCCAGACCCTGTAACCCTGACCCTATAACCCCAACCTGACCCTATAACCCTGACCCTGGCCCTATGACCCCAACCCTGATCCTGTAACCCTGACTCTATAAGCCCAACCCTGATCCTATGGTCCCAACCCTGACCCTACAACCCTGACCCTATAACCTCAACTACGACCCTGTGACCCCAACCCTGACCTTACAACCCCAACCCTGATCCTGTAGCCCTGACCCTATAGCGCCAACCCTGACCCTGTGACCCTGACCCTATAATCCTAACCCCAACCCTAACCCTGACCCTATGATTCTTATCCTGACCCTAGCCCTATAACTCTGACCTTGATCCTATAACCCTAACCCTAATCCTAGTCCTAATCCAAACCCTAACCCTGACTCTAACCCTATAACCCTGATCCCATAACTCTAACCTTGACCCTGACCTTGATCCTATAACCCTAACCATAACCATTGACCCTCACCCTATAACCCCAATCCTAACCCTGATCCTATAATCCTAATCCTAGCCTTGACCCTGACCCTAACCCTATAACCCAAACTCTAACCCTGACCCTGACCCTATAACCCCAACCCTAACCCCAACTCTAACCCTGACACTGACCCCAACCCCAACCAACCCTGGCCCCAACTCTGACCCTGTAACCCTAACCCTAACCTTGGCCCTGACCCTAACCCTGACCCTATAACCCAACCCTCACCCTATGATCCTAACCCTAACCTGATGCTGACACAGACCCTAACCCCAACCAGTCCTGACCCTATAACTCTAACCCAAACCGTATCCCTGTCCCTATAACTCTAACCCCATAACTCTGACCCTATAAATCAACCTCGACCCCAACCCCATACCCAACACCAGTCCTAAACTGAAACCTGACCCTAACACTCTAACCCTAACCCCAACCCTAACCCTGACCCCATAATGCTAACCCTAATCCTGACCCCATAACTCTAACCCTAACCCTGACCCCATAACTCTAACCCTAACCCTGACCCCATAACAGTAACCCTAACCCTGACCCCATAACGCTAACCCTAACCCTGATCCCATAACGCTAACCCTAACCCTGACCCCATAACTCTAACCCTAACCCTGACCCCATAACTCTAACCCTAACCCTAACCCTAATCCCTGTAGGATTTTTCTCAGTGGGTTTTGGGTCTGTAGAAGTTTTCTCAATGGGTTTCGGGTCCAGGAGGGTTTTCTCAATGGGTTTTGTGTCCATCGGAGTTTTCCCAATGGGATTTGGGCCCCGTGGGACTTTTCTCAATGGGGTTTGGGTGTATGGGAGATTTCTCAATGGGTTTTGGGCCCTGTGGGAATTTTCTCAATGGGTTTTGGGTCAGTAGGATTTTCCCAATAGGTTTTGGGTCTGTGGGAGTTTTCTCAGTGGGTTTTGGGTCAGTAGGATTTTTCCCAATAGGATTTGGGTCTATGGGAGTTTTCTCAATGGGTTTCGGGTCCATAGGAGTTCTCCCAATGGGGTTTGGGCCCTGTGGGAATTTGCTCAGTGGGTTTGGGGTCTGTAGGATTTTTCTCAGTGGATTTTGGCTCTGTAGAAGTTTTCTTTTTCATTGAGTTTTGGGTCTGTGGGAGTTTTCTCAATGGGGTTTGGGGTCGATGGGGGTTTTCTCAGTGGGGTTTGGGTGTACGGGATTTTTCTCAATGGGTTTTGTATCCATCAAAGATGTCCTAATGGGGTCTGGGCCCCGTGGGAGTTTTCTCAATGGGGTTTGGGTGTATGGAGGTTTTCTCATTGGGTTTTGGGCCCTGTGGGGGTGGGGGGTTCTTAACGGGTTTTGTGTCCGTAGGAGTTTTCCCAATGGGGTCTGGGCCCTGTGGGAGTTTTCTCAGTGGGTTTTGGGTCAGTAGGATTTTTTCCCAATAGGATTTGGGTCTATAGAAGTTTTTCTCAATGAGTTTTGGGTGTATGGGTATTTTCTTGATAGGTTTTGTGTCCGTAGGAGTTTTCCCAATGGGTTTTGGGGTCTGTAGGATTTTTCTCAGTGGATTTTGGCTCTGTAGAAGTTTTCTTTTTCAATGAGTTTTGGGTCTGTGGGAGTTTTCTCAATGGGGTTTGGGGTCGATGGGGGTTTTCTCCACGGATTTTGTGTCCATTGGAGTTTTCTCAATGGGGTGTGGGCCCTGGGGGGGGGGCGGTTCTCAATGGGTTTTGGGTCTATAGGACTTTTTTTCAATGGGTTTTGGATCCATGAGAGTTTTCCCAATGGGTTTTGGGTCCAGAGGAATTTTCCCGATGGGGTTTGGGCCCCGCGGGAGTTTTCTCAGCGGCTTTTGTGTCTGTAGAAGGTTTTTTTTTTTTCAACGGGTTTTGGGTCCATTGCAGTTTTCTCGATGGGTTTTGGGCCCTACGGGAGTTTTCTCAATGGGTTTTTGGGTCTATGAGAGTTTTCTCAATGGGGCTTTGGGCCCTCCGGGGGTTTCTCAATGGCTTTCGGCCCGCAGAGGCTCCGGTTGGCGGCGGCTCCGAGCACCACCCGAGCAGCAGCGCGGCTCTCTCGGCCGGAAGGACGGCCCGCCGCTCCGGTTCGGTTCTGCCCCGCGGAGCGGTTGGGCCCGCCGGGTCCCGCGGCCGTCCGTCGCCGCGCTGTTTGTTTGCCCGTTGCCCGGAGCCGCGACCGTCCGCTGCGCTCCGCGCCTCTGCGGTTTCCCGTCCCCCGAAAGCGGTTATTTGGGATTTGAGTTTTTGTCGCTTTTCTTTTCCTGTTGTTATCGGGGAGATCCCAACCTCCGCTCGCGCTGACGCGGAGCTGACGGCAGCGCTACGAATCGGGAAAGGGGGGGGGGGAGGGGGGGGGGGAAACGGGGGGCGGCCCCACGTAGAGAGCGGCAGCGGCACCGCGTGGCCACCGGGAGCCGCGCAGCGGCGGCTGCGGGCAGCGCTGCGCCGGGTGGGACTGCGGGGGTTTGAGGTCCCTCCCAACGCAACGGCGCTGTGATGCCGCGGTTCTGGGGACCGTAGGGTCCCTCCGAGCCGCCCGTGCTGCGATTCTATGGGTCTGTGGTCTATAGGGCCTCTCCAAAGCAACCGTGCTGTGCATCCGTTGCCTGTGATCCATAGGATCCCTCCAACCCACCCGTGCTGTGATCCCGTGGTTCTGTGATCTATAGGGCCCCTTCAACCCAACGATGTGATTCTGTGATCTATAGGGTCCCTTCCAACCCACCCTAGCTGTGATCCCATTGTTCTGTGATCTATATGGTCTGTTCCAACCCAAGGATGTGATTCTGTCATCTATAGGGTCCCTTCCAACACACCCGTGTTGTGATCCCTCGGTTCAGTGATCTATAGGGCCCCTCCAACCCAACAATGTTATTCTGTGATCTATAGGGTCCCTTTCAACCCAACCACTCCACTCAGTGATCCCATGGTTTTATGATCCATAGGGTCCTCCCGTCCCAACCACTCAGTGATCCCATGGTTCTATGATCGATGGGGTCCTCTCATCCCAACCACTCAGTGATCCCATGGTTCTATGACCTATAAGGTCCCTTTCAACCCAACCACTCAGTGATCCCATGGTTTTATGATCCATAGGGTCCTCCCATCCCAACCACTCAGTGATCCCATGGTTTTATGATCTATAGGGTCCCTGTCAACCCAACCACTCAGTGATCCCATGGTTTTATGATCCATAGGGTCCTCCCATCCCAACCACTCAGTGATCCCATGGTTCTATGACCTACAGGGTCCCTTTCAACCCAACCACGCGATTCTGTGGTCTATAGGGCCCATCCCGACCCACAGCTCACAGCATCATGAGGCACACACAGAAAGCAGCGGTGCTCAATGCCTCCTCTGCCCGCAGCGCCCAAACTGCAGAGAGCAAAGGAAGGAACTGAGAGAAGGACGATCTGCCCCCCAAAGATGAGGTCTGAAAGCAGCTGTAGGGCCTGAAGGTGCTATGGGGCCGACGAGATCCCTCCATGGGTTCAGGGGGAGCTGCGGGGTGATGCCGCCACGCTGCCCTCCATCGTATTCGGAAGGTGGTGGCATTGGGAGACATTCCCATGGGTTGGAAAAGGGGACACACAGCTCCCGTTCCCAGGAAGGGGAAAAATGGGGGGGGGGGGGGGGGGGGGAGAACTGCACAGCAGAGGTTTCCCCTCTGTGCCTGCGGGACTGTGGGGCACACAGGGGGGTCACGGAAAAGAAGGATGGGGTGGTTGGTGGTAAGCAGCATGGCTTCAGCAGGGCTGTGAGGAGGGTTTGGGGGTGTGGGTCGATGAAAGAGGGCTGCCCAAATCCTGCCTTGCTTTGGGAGCAGTGCAGCCAGCAGGGTGGGGGATGGGGGGGTTGGGGGGGGATGGGGGGGGGATGGGGGGGGGTCCTGCCCCTCTGCTCTCCTGAGCCCCCATCGGGAACGCTGCATTCAGGTCTGAGCCCCCAGCAGCAGAAGGACACGGAGCTGTTGGTGCGTCACAGAGGTGAGCAGAGGATGGAGCACCTCCAAAACAGGGACAGGCTGAGAGCTGGGGCTGTGCAGCCTGGGGAAGGGGCATTATAGCTGAGAGCTGGGGCTGTGCAGCCTGGGGAAGGGGCATTATAGCTGAGAGCTGGGGCTGTGCAGCCTGGGGAAGGGGCATTATAGCTGAGAGCTGGGGCTGTGCAGCCTGGGGAAGGGGCATTACAGCCCATTATAGCCCTGCCAGGACCTGGGGGGGGTGGGGGGGGGGAAGCTAGGAAGGACTTCTTACAAGGGCGGGTAGCGACAGGATAAGGGGAAATGGCTTTGAGCTGGGAGAGGGGAGGACTAGAGCGGATGTTAGGAGGGAATTCTTCACTGTGAGGGGGGGCAGAGGTTGGGACAGGGCATGGGGGGGCTGTGGGTGACCCCTCCCCAGGGGGGATGGGGCTCTGAGCAGTCCGGTGTGCTGCGAGCCGGCCCTGCCAGCAGCGGGAGGTGCAGTGAGGTGATCTATAGGGCCCCTTCCGACCCAAACCGTGCAGTGATTTGGTGATTCTGTGATCTATAGGGCCCCTTCTGACCCAAACCGTGCCGTGATTCGGTGATTCTGTGATCTATAGGGCCTCTCCCAACCCAAACCGTGCCGTGATTCGGTGATTCTGTGATCTATAGGGCCCCTTCCGACCCAAACTGTGCAGTGATTCGGTGATTCTGTGATCTATAGGGCCCCTTCCGACCCAAACTGTGCCGTGATTCGGTGATTCTGTGATCTATAGGGCCCCTTCCGACCCAAACCGTGCCGTGATTCGGTGATTCTGTGATCTATAGGGCCCCTTCCGACCCAAACCGTGCCGTGATTCGGTGATTCTGTGATCTATAGGGCCCCTTCCGACCCAAACCGTGCCGTGATTCGGTGATTCTGTGATCTATAGGGCCCCTTCCGACCCAAACCGTGCCGTGATTCAGTGATTCTATGATCTATAGGGCCCCTTCCGACCCAAACCATGCAGTGATTCGGTGATTCTGTGACCTATAGGGCCCCTTCCGACCCAAACCGTGCCGTGATTCGGTGATTCTGTGATCTATAGGGCCCCTTCCGACCCAAACCGTGCCGTGATTCGGTGATTCTGCAATCTATAGGGACCCCTCCAACCCAACCATGACGTGACTCTACGATCCGTAGGGTCCCTTCAACCCAATTCGTGCCGTGATCCCACAGTTCTGTGATCCATACGGTCCCTCCCAACCCAACCGTGCCACGACCCCATGGCCGTGTCCCCACAGCCCCAGAGCAGCCCTAGGGAGGGCGGCATCCCCTTCCCCCCCCCCCCGGGCCATAGACGCAGCACGGGGCAGCCCAACGCGCTGCCCGGCGCCGACCCCCCCATCACCCTCCCTGCACTCCTCCCTGCATCCCCACCCCGGCAGCGCAGAGCCCGACTCTCATCGCTCCCGAGGCGGAGAGCCGAGCGACGGAGGGGCAGCGGGCAGCGGACCCCGGCCGGGCTCAGGTGTGGGGCTGACGGCAGCGCCCGCGGGCAGCGCCAGCGCTTCTCTGGTTTCCAGAAACCGGAGCTCCGAAGGCTCTGCCCGGCCCGGCACCAACAGGGGACGGCACAGCGCCCGGCTGCCCCACGGCCCCACAGCCCCACGGGCACTTACCCCATAGCAGAGCGCTCAGCGTCACCCGGCGCTCACCCCATAGAAGTCTCCTCGTTATCTGCCCCCATCCCGGCGCAGCCCCACATCCCCACATCCCCGCAGCCAAGGCGGAGCCTTACACCAGGTGGCTCCTCTCTGCTCACCGAGGATCCGGCCCTTTGCCCGGCTCTGAAACGATCCCGACCCCCCCCCCCCCCCACTTTGTTATTAAATCGAATCCATCTGGCCTGCACCGTGACGCTTGTTATTCGAGATCCCTCTCGAGCAGGGCTGGGATTAGCTGCCTGCCATGGGGGGATTCTCCCTCCCTCTCCTACCCAGCCGGGCCCCTCCTGCTTTTACTCTTTTGTGTTTCTCCACTTCTCAGAGGAGCAGAGGGGAGCGCGGGCTCTTTTGTGCACCTCGGGGTCCCCACGAGACCACGACGACCCCGAGCTCTCAATGGGTTCCGTTGAGACCCGACTCCCCGTTCCCATCCTACCAAGGGGCGCCCCGGGCTGTCCCCCCCACCTGCTGAGCCCAACTTGGGCAGAGGCTGAGGGGCTCTGAGGGGCTCCAGAGCTGCTGGAGGGGGGCTCTGCGGAGAAGGTCCCGGGGGTCCCGATTGAGCAATGGTTGATCAATGTTTGCCCAACGGTTGACCAACGGTTGACCAACGGTTGATTGGTGGTTGACCAACAGTTGATGAGCAGTTGTCCAATGGTTGACCAACAGTTGATCGGTGGTTGCCCACGAGCCGGCAGTGTGCTGCGGTGGCCCAGAAGGCCGACAGTTCCCTGGAGGCACTGCCCACAGTGGGGCCAGTGGGGCTGGGAGGTGCTGCCCCATTCTGCTCTGCCCCGGGGAGGGCACAGATGGAGCACTGCGCCCAGCGCTGGGCTGCCCAGGTCAGGACAGACCAGGAGCTGCTGGGAGAGCCTTATGGAGGGTGCATGGAGGGGCAGCGGGCACAGAGTGGAGCCCGGGGAGCTCTGTCTGAGCAGCACAAAGAAATTCTCTGCTGTGAGGGGTGCAGCGCCCCGGGAACAGAGACGGGTGGGGGTCTTCTTCTCTGGAGAGACCCAAACGCTTGTGGACGTGACCCTGTGCAGCCTCCCGCTCTGACAGCGCTCAGCTGGGAAGTGCAATTGCTGATGGTTGGGACACGGCTGGCCTGGGGATGCCCACACCACCCCCCCCCCCACCACCATCACCCTGAGGCCACCCACAGGAGTGAGGTGATGGGGCATCTCATCCCAGCCCCACAGGGACCACTGAAGGGCTCTGGGATCCCCACAGGCACCAGGCTGCCAGCAAAGCCGCTAATTAGCACAGCAGATCATTTGGAAGCTACCGCTGATCATGGGAGTCTGCTTAACAAGACGGAGAAGGACCTGGAGGTGTTGGGAGAGCAGCGGTTGCCCAATGGTTGGTCAGTGGTTGAACAACAGTTGACCAATAGGTAACCAATGGTTGACCAATGGTCACCAACTGCTGACCAACAGTTATCCACCGACTGACCAATAGTTGAGCAACAGCTGACCAGCAGTTGGCCAACAGATCATCAGTGGTTGACCATCAGTGGTTGACCATCAGTTGACCAGTGGTTGGCCAACAGTTGGCCAATGGTTGCCCAGCAGTTGCCCAGCAGTTGGCCAATGGTTGCCCAGCAGTTGGCCAATGGTTGACCAGCAGTTGACCAGTGGTTGACCAGTGGTTGAGCAGCAGTTGACCAACAGTTGACCAGTGGTTGACCAGCAGTTGGCCAACAGTTGACCAATGGTTGACCACCAATTGACCAGCAGTTGGTCAATGGTTGCCCAGCAGACAAGCAGTTGGCAATGGTTGCCCAGCAGACCAGCAGTTGGCCAACAGTTGACCGATGGTTGACCACCAGTTGTGCAGCAGTTGGGCAATGGTTGCCCAACAGTTGAGCAGCAGTTGGCCAATGGTTGCCCAGCAGTTGAGCAGCAGTTGGCCAATGGCTGCCCAGCAGTTGAGCAGCAGTTGAGCAGCAGTTGGGCAATGGTTGCCCAACAGTTGAGCAGCAGTTGGCCAATGGTTGCCCAGCAGTTGAGCAGCAGTTGGCCAATGGTTGCCCAGCAGTTGAGCAGCAGTTGGCCAATGGCTGCCCAGCAGTTGAGCAGCAGTTGGCCAATGGTTGCCCAGCAGTTGCCCAGCAGTTGGCCATGGTGCACTGTGCTGGCTCAGCCGTGCTCCAGCCCTGCTGCTCTGAGCAGAGCCCAATGTAAGGAGCAGAGCAGGACACGATGCACACCCGCAGGACACGATGCACACCCGCAGGACACGATGCACGTCCTGCACACCCTCAGACCACCCCGGCGTCGGCGCAGCAATTAACAGCAGGTGTGCCCACCCCTGGGCTGCACACACACACAGCGGTGTTACCACACCAACGCTGCTCTCCAGAGGACTCCCAGCAGTTTGGAGCAACGTCTGCACCCTGCAGGAACTCCTGCACGGCGTGAGGGTCTGCAGTGGCAGCGGTGGTGCCGTCACCATCCCTGGGGACGTCGGCAGAGCCCCAATTCCCCCCAGGCACCACCAGCACTGCTCTGGGGGAACCCGGGAACGGGTCCACTTGGTGCGCTGAAAAGCAGCATACATCTCCCCGTTGCCATGGGAACGCTCCTTTTAAAGCCAATGAATAATAATAATTAACACGATCTATTAAATAATAGTAATAAAGGCATTGGTAATGACTTGTAATTGGTAAAGCGGCCTTAATCATCGGTGCTGGCTCCGTGATCTGCTCCCGGCGTGGGATCCTCCACCCCAAGGACCGGGGTGAGCGCCCCCGCGGGCTTAGTGGGATTCAGGGGGATCAGACACTTATCTGGATAATGAGGATGTCTAGACTGATAAGAAGAAGGGTTCAATTGGCTCAGGGCCTGATCCTGCTTCACTGCACGCCCCGCGCATCCCAGCGCACCTGGGAGGAACCCGAGGGGCAAAACTCACGTCGGAAGGGACCCAGAGGGGTCACCCAGTCCCACTCCAGCCCCACACGGCGCCATCCAAACCCTATGGCTTAAAGCGCCGTCCCAACGCTCCCGGAGCTCCAGCAGCTCAGGGCTGTGCCCACCGCCCTCAGGTTGGTGCCCCAACTGCTGCCTTCTGCCTTTGGGGCGGCCCCACACCGCATCCTCATCTCTGAATCGTAGGGTCTGGAAGGGCCCTTCCAGCACAACCGCTGTGCTGGGATCCCACAGTTCCGTGGTCTTTAGGGTCCTTTCAACCCAAACTGCGCTGGGATCCCATCGTTCTCTGACCACTAAGGCCCCGCTCAACACAGCCAGGCTGGGATCCCATTGTTTTATGATCTATAGGATCCCTCCCAACCAACCATTCCATGGTGTCCTGGTCTTTAAGGTCCCACTCAACCCATCCAGCCGCGATCCCATGGTTCTATGACCTTACAGCGTCCCTTCCGACCCAATGATTGGGATCCCACAGTTCTCTTATCTATAGGATTCCTTCCAACCAAAACTGTGCTGGGATTCCACAGTCCCATGGTCTTTAGGGTCCCTCCCAACCCAACAATTCCACAGTTTCATGGTCTTTAAGGTCCCGTCCAATCCACCCACGGTTCTACAATCTTATAGGATCCCTCCCAACTCAACCGTACTGCAATCCCACGCTTCTATTATCTGTAGGGTTCCTTCCGAACCAACCATTCCATGATTTTATGGCCTTTAAGGTTCTGTCCAATCCAAGTGCGCTGTCATCCCACACTTCTATGATCTATACGGCCCCTTCCAACCCAACCACGCTGCGACCCCCATGGTTCCATAACCTTTATGGTCCCTCCCAACCCAAGCAGCCTGCAGGACTGCACCAGAAGTGCAGCACACGGCCGTTGCTCCCATTGCTCCCAGGCCCAAAGAAGTCGAGGATCACACAGTCTGTGCACCGCTCTGCTTACGGTGGGGGGGGGGGGGGAACACTGAAGGGATTATTTTCCCTCTCCTTTTTACATCAGTTCAAACTCAGTGTGTTTGAGAGTGATTTGTGAGCAATCGGAGCCACTGCTTTGCAGCGCAGTCCGTGGGGTATATCCACATTCACCCCTTGGAGTGATTTGTTTGGCCAAAGAGCTTCCATCGCCCCACTGCTTCGGAAGGGCAAAGGGATCCCATCAGACCCGGCCCCGAAATACGCTCCATTTCCATTCAGGATCCTTAGAATTGGAAACAGCACAACAACCTGAGCCCCCAAAGCTGAGGGACCCTACGGCAGAATGCTTGGAACACCCCTCATGCTTTGCAGTGATGCAAAACCCAAAGGACCAATGCAGCAAACCGTCCCGTTAGCAAAGCAGTGATGCAGAACCCAAAGCCCAGGGCAGCAAACCCACCCCACTGTCTTTGCAATGGTGCAACACCCAAAGGCCCAACCCACACATGTCCTACAGGTGCACCGGGTGCAGCAAACACACCCCACTGACGTTGCAATGGTGCAAAACCCAAAGGGTCGATGCCACAAACCCACCCCATTGCCTTTGCAATGGTGCAAAACCCAAAGGGTCAATGCAACAAACCCACCCCATTGCCTTTGCAATGGTGCAGTACCCGAAGAGCTGACCCACATATATGCTACAGGCACACCGGGTGCAGCAAACACACCCCACTGACGTTGCAATGGTGCAAAACCCAAAGGGCCGATGCAACAAACCCACCCCACTGTCTTTGCAATGGTGCAACACCCAAAGGAACGACCCACAGGTGTCCTACAGCCACACTGGGTGCAGCAAACACACCCCACTGCTGTTGCAGTGCTGCAGAATATCAAAGGCCAATGCAACAAACCCACCCCATTGGCTTTGCAGTGGTGCAACACCCAAAGGCCCAACCCACACATGTCCTACAGACGCACCGGGTGCAGCAAACACACCCCACTGACGTTGCAATGGTGCAAAACCCAAAGGGTCGATGCCACAAACCCACCCCACTGGCTTTGTGATGACCCATAACCCAAAGGACCAACACAACAAACCCACCCTATTGCCTTTGCAATGGTGCAGTACCCGAAGAGCTGACCCACATATATCCCACAGCCACACCGGGTGCAACAAACCCACCCCAGTGCCTTTGCAATGGTGCAAAATACAGAGGGCTGACCCACAACGTGTCCTACAGCTGCACCAGGTGCAGCAAACCCAAACCATTGCCTTTGCAATGGTGCAACACCCAAAGAGCTGACCCACATATATCCTACAGGCGCACCGGGTGCAGCAAACACACCCCACTGACTGTGCAATGGTGCAAAACCCAAAGGGCCGATGCAACAAACCCACCCCACTGTCTTTGCAATGGTGCAACACCCAAAGGAACGACCCACAGGTGTCCTACAGCCACACTGGGTGCAGCAAACACACCCCACTGCCGTTGCAGTGCTGCAGAATATCAAAGGCCAATGCAACAAACCCACCCCATTGGCTTTGCAGTGGTGCAACACCCAAAGGCCCAACCCACACATGTCCTACAGACGCACCGGGTGCAGCAAACACACCCCACTGACGTTGCAATGGTGCAAAACCCAAAGGGTCGATGCCACAAACCCACCCCACTGGCTTTGTGATGACCCATAACCCAAAGGACCAACACAACAAACCCACCCTATTGCCTTTGCAATGGTGCAGTACCCGAAGAGCTGACCCACATATATCCCACAGCCACACCGGGTGCAACAAACCCACCCCAGTGCCTTTGCAATGGTGCAAAATACAGAGGGCTGACCCACAACGTGTCCTACAGCTGCACCAGGTGCAGCAAACCCAAACCATTGCCTTTGCAATGGTGCAACACCCAAAGAGCTGACCCACATATATCCTACAGGCGCACCGGGTGCAGCAAACACACCCCACTGACTGTGCAGTGGTGCAGTACCCGAAGAGTCGATGCCACAAACCCACCCCATTGGCTTTGCAATGGTGCAACACCCAAAGGAACGACCCACAGGTGTCCTACAGCCACACTGGGTGCAGCAAACACACCCCACTGCCGTTGCAGTGCTGCAGAATATCAAAGGCCAATGCAACAAACCCACCCCATTGCCTTTGCAGTGGTGCAACACCCAAAGGCCCAACCCACACATGTCCTACAGGTGCACCGGGTGCAGCAAACACACCCCACTGACGTTGCAATGGTGCAAAACCCAAAGGGTCGATGCCACAAACCCACCCCATTGCCTTTGCAATGGTGCAAAACCCAAAGGGTCAATGCAACAAACCCACCCCATTGCCTTTGCAATGGTGCAGTACCCGAAGAGCTGACCCACATATATCCTACAGACGCACCGGGTGCAACAAACCCACCCCATTGCCTTTGCAATGGTGCAGTACCCGAAGAGCTGACCCACATATATCCTACAGACGCACCGGGTGCAGCAAACACACCCCACTGACTGTGCAATGGTGCAAAACCCAAAGGGTCAATGCAACAAACCCACCCCACTGTCTTTGCAATGGTGCAACACCCAAAGGAACGACCCACAGGTGTCCTACAGCCACACGGTGCAGCAAACACAGCCCACTGCCATTGCAGTGCTGCAGAATATCAAAGGCCAATGCAACAAACCCACCCCATTGGCTTTGCAGTGGTGCAACACCCAAAGGCCCAACCCACACATGTCCTACAGGTGCACCGGGTGCAGCAAACACACTCCACTGGCACTGCAATGGTGCAAAACCCAAAGGGTCGATGCCACAAACCCACCCCATTGCCTTTGCAATAGTGCAATACCCGAAGAGCTGACCCACATATATCCTACAGACGCACCGGGTGCAGCAAACACACTCCACTGACTGTGCAATGGTGCAAAACCCAAAGGGTCGATGCCACAAACCCACCCCATTGCCTTTGCAATGGTGCAATACCTGAAGAGTTGACCCACATATATCCCACAGCCACACCGGGTGCAACAAACCCACCCCAGTGCCTTTGCAATGGTGCAAAATACAGAGGGCTGACCCACAACGTGTCCTACAGCTGCACCAGGTGCAACAAACCCACCGCATTGCCTTTGCAATGGTGCAACACCCAAAGGAACGACCCACAGGTGTCCTACAGCCACACTGGGTGCAGCAAACACACCCCACTGACGTTGCAGTGCTGCAGAATATCAAAGGCCAATGCAACAAACCCACCCCATTGCCTTTGCAATGGTGCAGTACCCGAAGAGCGGACCCACATATATCCCACAGGCACACCGGGTGCAGCAAACACACTCCATTGGCTTTGCAACGGTGCAAAACCCAAAGGTCTGACCCACAACGTGTCCTACAGACACACTGCATGCAGCAAACACACCCCACTGCACTGCAATGGTGCAAAACCCAAAGGACCAATGCAGCAGACCGCCCCACTGCACTGCAGTGGTGCAGAACCCAAAGAGCCGATGCAACAAACCCAAACCATTCGCTCTGCAGTTTAGGATGGAGAGATTGATGCACCCGGGGCAGACAGTGACCTCCTCGGCCCCACACCTATGGGGCTGCTGCTGTCCAAGCATCAGCACTATGGGGTCGGATCGCTCCTACGGTGCCGATGTCCCCATTCCGGCTGCCAGGACTGCCGCTCTTCGGACACAGCGCCGCAGAGGACGGTTCCCACAGTGCACCCATTGGGATCCACACCTATTTGGGATGGGTACCCATTTGGGACCCATTGGGATCCACACCTATTTGGGATGGGCACCCATCTGGGACCTGCACCCATTGGGATCCACACCTATTTGGTATGGGCACCCATTTGGGACCCGCACCCATTGGGATCCACACCTATTTGGTATGGGCACCCATTTGGGACCCGCACCCATTGGGATCCACACCTTTTTGGGATGGGCACCCATTTGGGACCCGCACCCATTGGGATCCACACCTTTTTGGGATGGGCACCCATTTGGGACCCGCACCCATTGGGATCCACACCTATTTGGGATGGGCTCCCATTTGGGACCCATTGGGATCCACACCTATTTGGGATGGGCACTCATTTGGGACCCATCGGGATCCACACCTATTTGGGATGAGCACCCATTTGGGACCTGCACCCATTGGGATCCACACCTATTTGGGATGGGCACCCATTTGGGACCCATTGGGATCCACACCTATTTGGGATGGGCACCCATTTGGGGCCTGCATCCATTGGGATCCATACCTATTTGGGATGGGCACCCATTTGGGGCCTGCACCCATTGGGATCCACACCTGTTTGGGATGGGCACCCATTTGGGACCCATTGGGATCCACACCTATTTAGAACCCACATCCGTTTGGGATCCACATCCATTTCAGATCCGCACCTATTTGGGACCCGCATCCATTTGGGATCCGCACCTATTTGGGATGGGCACCCATTTGGGATATGAACCCTCGTGGGACCTACACCCATTTGGGATCCACACCTGTCTGGAATGTGTACCCATGTAGGATTTGAACTCATTTTGGACCTGAACCCATTTGGGACCTGAATCCATTTGGGACCCGCGCCCATTTGGGGTGAGCATTCATCTGGGACCCGCACCCATGTGGGACTCGTCCCCATTCAGAACCTGCATCCATTTGGGGCCTGCACCCATTTAGGACCTGTTTTGCAGCGGATGGAACCCCCCTGGTTCTGTCCCACAGTTTTGGCTGTGGGGTGGAGGATATGGGATGTGGGGTGCGGGATGTGGGGTGTGGGGTGCAGGATGTTTGGTACGGGATGTGGGGTGTGGGTTGTGGGGTATGGGATGTGGGGTGTGGGATGTAGGGTGTGGGATGTGGGGTGTGGGATGTGGGGTGTGGGACATTTGGTATGGGATGTGGGGTGTGGGTTGTGGGGTATGGGTTGTGGGGTATGGGATGTGGGGTGTGGGATGTGGGGTGTGGGATGTGGGGTGCGGGATGTGGGGTGCGGGATGTGGGGTGTGGGATTTTCAGTGCCCTCAACCACTCACTTCAATGCAAAGAGCCACAGAGGGGGGTCGGGGCTGTGCTGTGCCCCCCCCCCCCCCCCCAGTGCAGCCCCACTTTGTGTGGGGCACTGCACGGCGTTGGGGTGTGGGGATCCCCCCCCACTGCCGGGTCCCATCTCCATCCTTTGTGTCCCCATTTCCTCCCAGCTCCACGTGTGACCCCCCCCCCCCCCCAAACACCCACAGGGATGTGGAGCGCCCCACACAGCCCCTCCCACCCCGGGAGGCACTCAGTGGGTCCTCAGATGACCCCTTCCATGGGGGACCCCTCTGCTGACCCCCACCCATATCCCACACCCCCAAACCGCCCCCATTCCCACGGCACACGGTGCCCCCACTCATGTCTCCGATGCCCCACACGTTCCCCTCCAGCCATACTGCAGGGACCCCACGCTGTGTCCCACCCACGGCCCAGAGAGACCCCCACAGCCCCCCCCACTCGTGACACAGCAGCCCCCCATGCCACCCCCCACCCGTGTTCCAGGTTCCCCACTTTATCCCCCTACCTGTACCCCACACCCCACACTGTCCCCCCACCCGTGTCCCAGATTCCCCGCTTTATCCCCCACTCGTGTCCCCCACTCCCCACGCTGCCCTCCCATTCAGGTCCCACATTCCTCACTGTAACCCCCCACTCGTGTCCCAAGACCTCCACTCCATCCTCCCACCCACGCCCCCCACACCCCACACTGTCCCCCCACCCGTGTCTCAGCCTCCCCACATTATCCCCCACTCGTGTCCCCCACTCCCCACGCTGACCCCCCACTCATGTCCCACATTCCTCACTGAACCCCCCCACTCGTGTCCTGGGATCCCCACTCCATCCTCCCACCCACCTCCCCCACACCCCACACTGTCCCCCCACCCATGTCCCAGGCTCCCCGCTTTATCCCCCACTCGTGTCCCCCACTCCCCATGCTGGCCTCTCACTCAGGTCCCCACTTTATCCCCCCACTCGTGTCCCAGGGTCCCCACTCCATCCTCCCACCCACGCCCCCCACACCCCACGCTGTCCCCCCACCCGTGTCCCAGATTCCTCACTTCATCCCCCACTCGTGTCCCCCACACCCCACACTGTCCCCCCAACCGTTTCCCAGCTTCCCCACATTATCCCCCACCCGTGTTGCCCACTCCCCACGCTGACCCCCCACTCAGGTCCCACAGTCCCCACTTTATCGCCCCACTCGTGTCCCAGGGTCCCCACTCCATCCTCCCACCCACGACCCCACAGTCCCCATGCTGTCCCCACCCGTGTCCCAGTATCCCCGCTCTATCCCCCACTCGTGTCCCCCACTCCCCACGCTGTCCTCCCACTCAGGTCCCCACTTTTTCCCCCCACTCGTGTCCTGGGTTCCCCACTCCATCCTCCCACCCACACCCCCCACACCCCACGCTGTCCCCCCACCCGTGTCCCAGATTCCCCGCTTTATCCCCCACTCGTGTCCCCCACTCCCCACACTGTCCTCCCACTCAGGTCCCACGGTCCCCACTTTAACCCCCCACTCGTGTCCCAGGGTCCCCACTCCATCCTCCCACCCACGCCCCCCACACCCCACACTGTCCCCGCACCCATGTCCCAGTATCCCCGCTTTATCCCCCACTCGTGTCCCTCACTCCCCACGCTGTCCCCCCACTCAGGTCCCCACTTTATCCCCCCACTCGTGTCCCAGGGTCCCCACTCCACCCTCCCACCCGTGCCCCCACTTCCCATGCTGTCCCCCCACCCGTGTCCCAGATTCCCCACTTCATCCCCCACTCGTGTCCCCCACACCCCACGCTGTCCCCCCACCCATTTCCCAGCTTCCCCACTTCATCCCCCACTCGTGTCCCCCACACCCGACGCTGTCCCCCCACTCAGGTCCCACAGTCCCCACTTTATCGCCCCACTCGTGTCCCAGGGTCCCCACTCCATCCTCCCACCCATGAACCCACAGTCCCCATGCTGTCCCCACCCATGTCCCAGTATCCCCGCTCTATCCCCCACTCGTGTCCCCCACTCCCCACGCTGGCCTCCCACTCAGGTCCCCACTTTATCCCCCCACTCGTGTCCCAGGGTCCCCACTCCATCCTCCCACCCACGCCCCCCACACCCCACGCTGTCCCTCCACCCGTGTCCCAGATTCCCCGCTTTATCCCCCACTCGTGTCCTGGGACACCCACTCCACCCTCCCACTGACGCCCCCCACTTCCCACGCTGTTCCCCCACCCGTGTCCCAGATTCCCCACTTCATCCCCCACTCGTGTCCCCCACACCCCACGCTGTCCCCCCACCCGTTTCCCAGCTTCCCCACATTATCCCCCACTCGTGTCCCCCACTCCCCATGCTGTCCTCCCACTCAGGTCCCACAGTCCCCACTTTATCCCCCCACTCGTGTCCTGGGTTCCCCACTCCATCCTCCCACCCACGCCCCCCACACCCCACGCTGTCCCTCCACCCGTGTCCCAGCTTCCCCGCTTTATCCCCCACTCGTGTCCCAGGGTCCCCACTCCACCCTCCCACCGACGCCCCCACACCCCACGCTGTTCCCCCACCCGTGTCCCAGCTTCCCCGCTTTATGCCCCACTCGTGTCCCCCACTCCCCACGCTGTCCCCTCACTCAGGTCCCACGGTCCCCGCTTTATCCCCCACTCGTGTCCCGGGATCCCCACTCCACCCTCCCACCGACGCCCCCCACACCCCACGCTGTCCCCCCACCCGTGTCCCATTTCCCCACTCGTGTCCCACCCTCCCCTCTCTCCCCCGCTGCACATCCCGTGCTCCCCTCTCCATCCTCCCACCCGCGTCCCTCTCCCCACTTCCCCCCCCCCCCCTCCCCGCACCGCCCCTCCCCGCCCCCCCGCGTCCCCCTCCCCGCCCCGTTCCCACGCGTGTCCGCTCTCGGGGGGCGGTGCGTGGCGGCGGACTACATCCCCCAGCATCCCACGGCGGCGCAGCGCGGGGGGGGTTTGGGGGCCGCCTCCCACCTTCAAACAAAAGAGTTTTCCCCCCGCGGCGCCGCGCTCCGTTCCGCGCCCTCCGGGGGCTCCGCGCGGCGCTCCGGGCGCGGGGAGAGGAGGGGGGGGGGGGGAGGGGGGGTCGGGTGCGGGGTTGGGTGGGGGGTGGGGGGGGGGTCGGACCCCGCGGGTGGGGAGGGGGTGTGCGGGGGGGTCGGGTTACAGCGGGAGGGGCGGGGTGAGGTGGGCGGAGGGTCCTTTTCTCTCTGTCTGTTCCTTTTTTTTTCCCCCCCTTTTTTTTTCCCTCCCTCCTCCCGAGCTCTTTGTGTCCCCCCCCACTCACACACACTCGCACACTCACACACACACCCCCCCCCCCCCCATCCCCTCCTCTCCCCGCTCGCCCCCCCCGGCCCCCCCCCCGGCCCCCTCCCAGCTCTTTGTGAGCCATGCCGAGCCTGCTCGTCCCAGGGATAATGGAAAGGAACGGCGGCTTCGGCGATTTAGGCTGTTTCGGTGGGAGCGGCAAAGACAGAGCTCTGCTGGAGGATGACCGGGCGCTGCAGCTCGCCCTGGACCAGCTCTGCCTGCTGGGGCTCGGAGAGCCTTCCTCCTCCTCCTCCTCCTCCGCCGCGGTGTTGGTGGAGGACAGCAACAACAACAACAATAACCCTCCGCCGCCTCCTCCGCCGCAGCAGCCGCCGCCGCCGAACCCACCGCCGCCGCCGCAGCCGCAGCCGCCGCCGCCGCCGCCTCCGCCTCCCCCGGCCCCGAAGGGTCCGTCCGCCGCGGGCGGAGGGGCGGCGGAGCCCAAGTTGTGCGCGCTGTACAAAGAGGCCGAGCTGCGGCTGAAGAGCAGCTCCAACACCACCGAGTGCGTGCCCGTGCCGAGCTCCGAGCACGTGGCCGAGATCGTGGGGCGCCAAGGTGAGCGGCGCGCGTGGGGTCGCGCGTGGGGGGCGGCGGAGGGGGGGGGGGGCGAGGGGGGCGGGGGGGGTTCTTTTGTGGATCGGAGCTGCCGCCCGGCCCGCGCCGCTCGCAGCGTCGTTCGGGGCGCGGGGGGAGGGGGTCGCGCGTGGGTGGGTGTGCGTGGGGGTCGCGAGTGGGTGTGCGTGTGTGCGGGGTCCCTCCGGCTCGCGGCGCTCGGGACGGCCCCGCGCCGCTCCGCCCGGCCGAGTGCGACGTGGGTGTGGGGGGTGTGGGGGGTCGCGCGTGGGGTGGGAGCGACGGGTGGGTGCGGGGGTCTCTTTGTCGAACGCTCCGAACTGCCCCGCGCCGCCGCTCCGCTCGCATTGTTCGGACCCCCAAAGGGGGTACGGCGCCGGGGCGCGGTTCGGTGTGGGGATCGCGCGTGGATGGGTCGCGGGTGGGGTGGGGGTCGCCGGTGGGCGCAGGGCGTCGCGGGTGGGTGCGGGGGTCCCTTTGTCGAAGGGGTGCTCGGAACTTCCTCGCGCCGCCACTCCCCCTCGCATTGTTCGGGCCTTCAAAGGGGGCACGAGGGGGGTCGTGCGTGGGGTGGGGGGGTCACGGGCGCGGTGGGAGCCCAGGTGTGGGCGGGGGTCGCGGGTGGGTGCGGGGGTCCCTTTGTCGGGGGGTGCTCGGAACTTCCCCGCGCCGCCACCCCCATCGCATTGTTTCTCTGCCGGGGAAGGGGGTACGGGAGGGGGGAGGGGGGGCGCCGATCCCGGACTTTCATTGTGGGGTCGTGCGGGGGGGGGTCTGTGGGGTCTCTATGGATCAGCATCCATAGGAATGTCTGCGTGGGTCCGTCCGCCGGGCTTCCCCAACCCCCACCCCCCACGCCCCCCGGCCCCGCTTTATGCCCCCCACCCCCCTCCCACCCCCCACCGCCCCCCACCCTTAAAGACCCGCAGAGCGCCGCGGTGGGGGCAGTGGGGACGGCGGCTGCCGAACCCCCCCGGAACCGCGACGGAGCGGGGGAGAAAAATCCCCTTTGTGTCGGGAGCGGCGTGGAAGGGAGGGGGTGTGGTTGGGGCTCCGGATCGCGGATCGGATCCGCGCGAGTGGAACTCAGCGCTGCGCAGCGCGTGGGTCCCCATCCCCGCGTGGGTCCCCGTCCCGCGTGGGTGACAGCACCGCTTTGTTCTCATCGCGGCTCCGCGCGGAGCGAGGTGGGATGGAGGAGGGCTTTAAAACATTATATATATATATCTGTAGTGAGAGAGGGAGACGCGCGCACCACACCCACCCCTCGGTCACCCCACGCCCACCCCCCACCCCTCCACGCGTGGGGTCCGCGGGAGGCTCAGGGCTGGGGGGGGGGGGGTTGGGGGATGCACATGCACACTTTGTGGGGTTTGTGGAGGGGGAAAAATGGAGCGGGGGGAGGAGGGGGGGATGGATGGGTGAGAGGAAAGTCAGAGCGCGGTGGGTGCGGAGTGTGGCTCCTGGGATGGGGACCGGGGGGTTTGGGGGGTTTGGGGGGGCTGTGGGGTGGGGGAGGCCGCTGTCACTGGGGAATACGCAGAGGGTGGGGGACGGAGACGGCTGTGCATTGCTGCGCTCAGAACAGTGGGGCTGGGAGGCTTTTAGGGCACGGGGGGGTGGGGGGCTGTGGGGTTCGGTTCGTCCCCCACCCTGAGAGCTGGGGCAGCGCTCAGCACCGCGGGGGGGGCACCGTGCGGGGGTTCCCTTTGTTTGGGAAAGTTCAGAAGGAGAGGAGGGGCCATGGGGGTGGGAGGGGGATGCTGGTTGGGGGTTCCGACTCATTGCCCCCCCCCGTAGGGTCCCACTGCCGCCCCACGCTGGGGGCTGCGTTCGGGGTCAGCCTGCGGTGCGTGGAGCCCGGGGTTCCTTCCACCATCTTTTGTGTGCGTGAGGGTTTTCCCACATCTGGGAAGCGTTAAGGGCCGGGTCAGGCCGTGCCCCACACCAGGGGATGCATCCCACGCTGCCGCAGAGCCCCTGGCAGAGTGGGGGAGATCGCCGCACCCCACGGACCCCCCCACTGCGATCCGGTGACGGGCAGCGCGTGGTTGGGGGGTACGGATTCCTCACCTCGTTCACACCTTGGGAAAGGGGGGAGAAGTGCCATGGAAATGAAAGTTGGGTGAAGGTTTGGAGCGGTGGCACAGCGGAGTTTTCTTCGCGCTTTCGGCGCTTCGTGGTCCGACGGAGCGCTCCGGTCCTTCCTGGTGGGCCGGTGTGGTTCCCACCTCTGGAAGTGGGAAGTGGGGGAGAGCTCTGGGCCTGGGCATGGGGACCCTCCCGTGTGCCCCCACGCAGCGCGGTGCCACCAACAGGAGATGCCCTTGGAGGTGCTGGAGGGCTCTGTGGGCACCGGGCCACAGCTCTGCTCCGCATATTTGGGTCAGCGCGGCTGTAGAGTGTGGTCGGTGGGGAGGTTTGGTTGTGGGGGGCTCTGTTTTGTCTTGGAGGCACTGCGGGAGCTCAGCTTGAGCTCCGTGCCTTCGGTTTGGGTTGGCCAGAGACTGCGTTGAGCGTAGGCCGCGTTGGCTGTCGACCACACACCGCATCGGCCTCGGAGCACGCTGCCCAAAGACCACATCGACCGCAGGCCGCATTGGGCATCGACCGCGTTCACCACGGACCACTTTCACTGGAGACCGCCTTCACCGTGGACTGTGTTGACCGTAGACCGTGTTGGCTGTAGACCATATTGACCATAGGCCGCATTGACTGTACATTGTCACATTGACCATCGATGGTCATAGCCATAAACTGCGTTGGCTGTAGGCCGCACTGACTGTAGGCCGTGGCTGACGGTCGACACTGTTGACCGTAGGTTACGTTGACCGTAGAGTGCGTTAAACATAAACTGCTTTGGCTGTAGACCACGTTGACAGTAGGCCATATCTGACTGTAGGCCGTGTTGACCATAGACTGCGTTGGCCACAGACTTCGTCGACTGTGTTGGTTTGTAGACCACATCGCCAGCAGTGCTCGTGGGAGTGTGCGGCAGCGCTGGGACGGGCGCTGATGTCAGGCGGTGCTGGGCTTCTTCCAGCCTCGGTGGTTCTATGGTTCCCAGTGGTGCTGGGTGCTGTGGGGTCTGCAGTGGGACAGCGTGGAGCCCTGACCTGGGGGGGTTCGGGGGATTCGGTGAGAGGCACCGGGAGCTGCTCCGCCGTGGTGCTGCTGCCAGAGCCGGGGGCTGCAGGGAGGGAATGAGGAGGGGGCAGTCGGAGCAGCACCGCTGGGTGATGTGTGACCTCTTCTCTCTGCTCCGGCCAAGGTGAGCGGTGGCTGAAGGGAACGTTACCTCTACGTGTGCCCTTTTCTTCCTTGGATGTTGGCTGCGGGTGGCTGCGCGGTCTTGGAGGCGATGTGGGCTCCGGAGCCCGCAGGGCGCTCCGTGGTTCAGTCCCTTCCGGCTCTGTGTTGGGCACCGACCCCTCCCCGGCACCGCTCCCGGAGCTGAGCAGTGGGTTTGCCAAAGTGCAGTGCCGAAGCACCTGAGTGCCTCGCAGGCGCTTTGGGATGAGGTTCCGGGGCAGAAGAGGTGGTGAGACCCTCCTCTGCACCCCGAGGGTGTGGTTGTGCCGGCGGTGCTGGGAGGGGTGACAGCAGCGTCACGCGGCGGAGGTCCCCAAAGCATGGAGGTGCAGGTGGGCGCGAGGACGGCTCTGCTCTCACTTTGCTGACGGGCCGCGCTCCGCTCCCTCTGACCCACGGAGGCCGTGGGGCTCCGTGGGGAGGGCTGTGCTGTGGGCTCCTTTGTGCGTGGGGAGAGGGCAGCGGCCCCTTCGGCTTTCTGCTGCTGGGAGCGCGGCGGGGCCCGCAGAGCCTTCCCATCCCACCGGGCGGTGTTGCTGCTGTCACCGGCGGCCGCGTCCATTGTCACCCGGAGCCGGAGCCGCCCTTCGGTGGAGCATCTCCCGGCCCATTGTCAGTGGGAAGGAGCTCCGCAATGGGAGCGTCGCTCCTTCTTGGCAAGGTGAAGCCCAGCGGAGGCCCCGCTGACCCCCGTGGAGGGGCTCTTTGTGTCCCCCCAACCGCCTGCGGACGGTCCCGGGGAACGCCGGGGGGGTCCGAGCGCAGCTCCCACCCCCGTGGGGATGGGCGGAGGGGACGGAGGGCGTTCAGAGGGGCGCATCGCAGCGGGCGCGCGGTGGGGCCGATGGCCGTCGCCGACACTCGCTGCGCTCCGGCGGTTGGGGGTGGGGTGAGCGGAACCGCGCTCGGTGTCGGAGCGCCGTTGGGGAGCGGTGCTTTGGATCCGTCCGAATTTCCACCGGGGAAAAGTGCGGCGCCGCGGGAGAGACTTCGCGCCGCTCCGACCGGAGGTGGGAGGAGAAAATGGGGCTGGGAGGGAAACAAAGGGAACGCTGCAGGGAGACGGCGCGGAGCGGAGCCGGGCTCGGGATGCCGGAGCCCAAATGTAGGGCAGTGGGGGAACGCGCCCCCCGCCCCCACCCCCGCCCCCTCCGCCGCCTTTGTCTGGCGGTGCCCCCCCGCCCCCCTCCCAGCCCCACTCGTGTGCGGCGGTCGCATCGCATCGCACGGCATCGCACGGGGCCGTGGGCACACCCACCCGGTGCGGGGCGATGCGGGGCGATGCGGTGGGACCCTCACGTCCCCCCTCCCCCCCGGCACAAACAAGGCGCCGATTGTCTGCGGGGCCGCGTCCTGTCGGGTTCTGCGTTGTGGGGTTGGTTTTTTTTCCTTTGCTTTCTCGTTTTTAACACAACTTTCATCCAACTCGCAGCGCCGCCGCACCGCAGTCAGCGCTCCCTCATTTTCCTGCCGCGTCGGTTCCTTTCTTTCCTGTTTGTTTTCCCTCTCTTCCTTCCCCCCCCCCCCCCCCCCCCCCCCCCCCCCCCCCCTCCTCGTAAGCACAGCTCATGGCATCATCAGCACCGCGGACCCCCCAGCAGAGGGGTATCTATCGGTGGTCGGCGGTGGCCTCACCCCACACATCTCCATCGGGGTCTTTGTGTCCTTCGATGGGGAAGCGCACCCACCTCGCTGGGGACGTGGGATGGCAGTTTGTGCTGTGGCCTTCTTTCATTTCACGACGTAACAGCAAAAAGGAGTGAATCCTGATGTGCTCACGGCTCTTTTTTACCGCCCGGCGACGTCAGAGGGCCGCCTGCGGGGTCCTACGGGCGGAGCGGTGGGAAGGAGCCCCATGGAAATGAGAACCCCCAATCTTTTGTCTGTACGGATGGTTTTCTGTCCCACAAAAGGCAGAAATCCACCGTCGTGGAGTGATTCGTGTGACAGGAGGAGCAGTGGGTCCGTGGTGGGGGCTGTGGGTGCTGCTCACTGCTGGGACCCACCTGGAGGGGTGCGGACCCTCCAGCAGTGCCCCCCACCTGGGATCTGCCCTTCCGGCCCCACTGAGGGGAAGGGCTCAATGGGTTGGGGCTGAATTGGCACCCAGTAGGAACGTCTGTTGGAACCACTCCGTGGAAGGTCCGTATTTCCCACTGTGCCGTCCTTCTGCTGGCATTGGCATTGCACGTTGCCATTGGCGTTGTGTTCCCATTGGCATTGCACGTTCCCATTGGCATTGCACGTTCCCACTGGCGTTGTGTTCCCGTTGGCATTGCGTGTTCCCATTGGCGTTGTGTTCCCACTGGCGTTGTGTTCCCGTTGGCGTTGCGTGTTCCCATTGGCGTTGTGTTCCCATTGGCGTTGCACGTTCCCATTGGCGTTGCACGTTCCCATTGGCGTTGTGTTCCCATTGGCATTGCACGTTGCCATTGGCGTTGTGTTCCCATTGGCATTGCACGTTCCCATTGGCATTGCACGTTCCCACTGGCGTTGTGTTCCCGTTGGCATTGCGTGTTCCCATTGGCGTTGTGTTCCCACTGGCGTTGTGTTCCCGTTGGCGTTGCGTGTTCCCATTGGCGTTGTGTTCCCATTGGCGTTGCACGTTCCCATTGGCGTTGCACGTTCCCATTGGCGTTGTGTTCCCATTGGCATTGCACGTTGCCATTGGCGTTGTGTTCCCACTGGCGTTGCGTGTTCCCACTGGCGTTGCGTGTTCCCACTGGCGTTGTGTGTTCCCACTGGCGTTGTGTTCCCACTGGCGTTGTGTTCCCATTGGCGTTGCACGTTCCCATTGGCGTTGTGCGTTCCCATTGCACTGGCATTGTGCGTTCCCATTGGTGCTGTGTGTTCCCATTGGCGTTGCACTTTCCCGTTGTTGCTGTGTGTTCCCGTTGGTGCACTCCTGTTGGCGTTGCGTGTTCCCATTGGCGTTGCGTGTTCCCATTGGCGTTGCGTGTTCCCATTGGCGTTGTGTGTTCCCATTGCACTGGCATTGTGTGTTCCCATTGGCGTTGCGTGTTCCCATTGGCGTTGCGTGTTCCCATTGGTGCTGTGTGTTCCCATTGGCGTTGCACTTTCCCGTTGTTGCTGTGTGTTCCCGTTGGTGCACTCCTGTTGGCATTGTGTGTTCCCATCGGTGCATTCCTGTTGGTGTTCCATGTTCCCATTGGCGCTGTGCGGAGCACACATCCGTGGTCAGGATGTGCTCAGAGGCCTTTCCCCACCACCTCGTTGAAGATGAGGTCCCATAGAATCCTGCTGGCGTTGTGGTGCTCTGAGCATGGAAGGGTTTGGGATGAGTCCGTGCAAAGCCAAAGGCGGATGGGGGCGCATCCCACATGCACCGTGCCCTGCGAGGCGGAGAGGGCTCCTTAACCCTTCTCTGTTACCTTCGATGGATTTGTTCACTCCTCATTCAGGGGCAGAATTTTCTTCTGTGTCCCAACTGCCCCATTCCCCCTTTCCCAGTTTACTACGACCTCCACAGCCGGAAGGGAACCATAGGGACCATCGCATCCACCTCCACCTCGGCGATGTCTCCACCAGATTTATCCTCTTCTAGACAGGTTTGGTCATTTCAAGACAAGATTTATCCTTTTCAAGACCAGATTCAGTCATTTCTATACCAGATTTATCTATTTCTTGACCAGACTTAGTCGTTTCTAGTCCAAATTTCTGCATTTCTAGGCCAGATTTCTGCATTTCTAGATGAAATTTCTGCACTTCTTTGTTACCAGTGCTGCTCAGGTACCGGTCCCAGTTGGGTCACCGTGTTCTGGGTTTGCCTCTGCTTCGAGTGTTTGTGGATCTCTATGGGAAGTGAACAAACACATTCACTGGGAGTCCGTTGGCCGAAGTTAAAAAGAAGAAATCGCACAAAACGCCCAACGCTTTGGGATCTGTGCTGACAGCAAAGAGAAGAAAGGAAACACAAGAGAAGGGAAGGGTCCGGCAGTGGAAGCACCGCGAGGAGCAGCAGAGCTCTCCGACAGAGCTGTGGCCGGCAGCAGTCTGCCACGCATCCATCAGCTGTGCCCGTGTGCTGCCCTCCGAGGGGGGAACGCCATGGCAAAGTTCCGCCCCATTGCTGCTCCTGGGGGTCCTCTCCTCCTCTTTGCTTCGTGTTTCTGTGCTGGCACTGAGCGCTGCGGCCCCCGAGCAAAACCGCTCCGTTGTGTTGGTTTCAGCTCCGCACAAAGAAAATGTTTTGTTGGGAGAAAACACACACACAGATGGGGGAGTGGGGAGGTGGGAGGAGGGGGCAGATTTCGTACTGATGGAGCGCCATAAAGGGCCCTCTCCTGCTCTGCTGGGGATGGGGCGGTGCTGGGGGAGGGGGGGCTCAGCCTTTGGGGTTTCATGGTTGGGGCTGCGATGCAGAGCGGGTGGATCAGAGTGGGGTGGGTGGATCAGATCGGGGAGGGTGGATCAGATCGGGGTGGGTGGAAATGAGCGCGGCCCTCTGGAAGTTGGGCTGTGCGCTGCCCGCCCCGTGCTGGGGCTGTGCCGGAGCACCGCACCGCTCCCCATCCCTGGGGGTCATTCTCCTGCATGGCACGGCGCGGGATCCCCATCTGTCTGCCTGCACAAAGCCGCCTTTCCTGTCTGCAGGGCCGCGCAGACCCTCCCTCCTCCTCCTCCTCCTCTCCTCCTTCTCCTCCTCCCCCCCCTACTCCTCACACCACCGCTGCACCACGCGTCCTTTTGTCCGCCGCTCCATTTTCCCTCCCTCCTCTCGCCGCACTCTCTCCCTCTCATTCCCTTTTTGGGGTCTCCCATTGCCCCCCGCTCCCCCCCTCCTCCCCCATTTGCTCCGGCCCTCCTCTTCCCCCATTCCCACCACGTTTCCCCCATCCTTCCCACCGCCTCCGGCTCTGAGTCGCCCTCACTCCTGTGTGTTCCCACCGTTCCCCCCATGTGTCCCCAGCGCGGAGCCCCCATCCTTCGTCACCCCTCTGACCCTCAGTGTCACCTCCATGATTGTTCCCCGTATTGCTGCGCTCAGATCCCTCTTCCTCCCATGCAGGCATTGCCCCACGTCACTGAAAACCCCCATCCAACCCCGACAGTGCGTACCTACAGCCCTTGGAAGAGGGATTCGTGCAAACCCTCTGTCCTGGGGGGAGCACACAGAGGTCACCCCCAGCGCAGTGAGCTCCCCTTCGCTCCCCACACTTCGGTGATACCCCGGGGGGAAATGGTGGCATTTGGTTCATCACCCCCCTACCTGGGGATTGCAGACCCCGAGCCGTTTGTTCCCGTTCTCCCCAGGGGAGCCTTTATGCTGTGAATTTGTTCGGTGTTTGCATCGCACGCTGCGTCACGCCTGGTGTGTGCTGTTCTGTGCTGGAGTTTCCCAAGTCCCAGCAGCACAACGCTGCAGATGAGCACTGGTCCACAGCAGCTGCTGCAAAACTTTCCTGAGGAAAGCAGCGCCGATGGATTTTGGGGTGTGAGCTCAGTGTGGAGCGACGCATCGGCTGAGTGGGGTCGGGGTTGGGTTGGACTTTGGGCTTTGCTCTTTCTCTGCATCACATCCCACATTTCCGACCCCCAGGAGTGTGAGATCAGTGCCCTGGAGATGCGCTGCGTGCAGCAGTGTCACTGCGTTCGGTATTGCAGGTTTTGGCACAGCTCAGGGCCGTCCTCTCCGTTGTGCAGAGCAGGGATGGGAGCTCAGTGCGTGGAAGTAACTCCCAGGACTTAAAACTTGTGCCGGGATTCTGCAGCAGAGCCGGGATTTGCGCCTTCCCCACCTGTGCCAAAGCCCTCTGACAAAAAGGCATTTCGGAGCCGTCGTCGCGATGCCCTCCTGCAATCAATGCGGTGGTGCCTATGGCCCGTGGGGCTGTGCACCATGCGGCTGTAGCTCTCGGTTGTACCATGTGTGGGGGACGATTCCTGCCAGCTGTAGGGGCGCGGGGGTTCTGGTTTGATCCCCAAAGGGTTTCCTTTCGGTCGTGATAACCGATGGGATGGTTGTGTTCCCACACAATGGCACAAATGGCACCCCAGGAGATGAGCGCTGGGCAAACTGATGAGCTGAGCGGCAGCCCTGGATGCCCGCTGGGGAGAGGCGGTGTTGTTAATTGGGGTCTGGGTGATGTTGGGGTCTGTGTGATGACACCGCAGCCCACCGGCCGAGGAATCCAACTTTCTTGGTTGTAGAAGCATTGTTGGTGGATCTTTTGTGGTAGAAGTGTGGTGGTAACGCGGTGTCGGGTGGGTGGAGGAGAGAAGAGATGGGCTTCTTTTGGGGAGGAAATGACCAGAAAATCGTTCAGGTTGGAGAAGATACCCATGATCATCGAGTCCAACCCAACCCATCCCCACTGTGCCCCCAGCTCAAAAAGCAGTCGAATCATTCAGGTCGGACAAAAGCTCTGAGATCTTAAAGTCCAACCCAACCCATTCCTACCGTGCCCATAACCCAAAGAGTCATCAAATCATTCAGGTTGGGGAGGAGCTCCGAGATCTCCAGGCCCAACCCCAGACCATCCCCAGCACTCACAGGATCACAGGATAGTTACGGTGGAGAAGACGCCCAACATCATCTGCTCCAACCGTCCAACTGCCCCCCGGGGTCACCCCCCACCCCACGTCCCTCCGTGCTACGTTTGCCCTTTCCTTGAACCCCTCAGGGTCAGTGAACCCACACTCCTCTGCAGCCGTTCGAATGCCTCACCGCTCTGATAGTCGCTCAGGAAGTGGTAGATGTGTAGGAATGGGCAGTTTTGTAGGGACTGGTAGTCGTGTAGGGACTGGTAGTCGTGTAGGGACTGGTAGTTGTGTAGGGACTGGTAGTCATATAGGGACTGTTAGTCATATAGGGACTGGTAGTCATGTAGGGACTGGTAGTTGTGTAGGGACTGGTAGTCATATAGGGACTGTTAGTCATATAGGGACTGGTAGTCGTGTAGGGACTGCTAGTCGTGTAGGGACTGGTAGTCGTGTAGGGACTGGTAGTCATATAGGGACTGGTAGTCGTGTAGGGACTGGTAGTTGTGTAGGGACTGGTAGTCGTGTAGGGACTGGTCATCACTTTGAAACCAGTAGTTAGGTAGAAACCAGTAGTGGCGTAGGAACCAGTAGTCGTGTGGGAATAGATGGTTGTGTGGGAACGAGTCGTTGTGTAGGGACTGGTAGTCACTCGTGTAGGAACTGGTAGTCGTATAGGAAGCGGTAGTTGTGTAGGGACCAATAGTCACAGAGGGACTGGTAGTCACTCAGGAACCCGTAGTTGTGTAGGAACCCATAGCTGTGTAGGAACCCGTAGTTGTGTAGGAACCCATAGCTGTGTAGGAACTGGTAGTCGTGTAGGAACCAGTAGCCACATTGCTGCCTCTAAGCTCCTCAGAGAAAGCACCAAAGCACATTGCACAGCCCTGTTTGGAGGAGCAGAAGGACATTTTCAGGGCTGTCAGGAGCGGAGGGAGTAGTGCTGGTGGGCTCCAGGGGGTCAGCATTGGTGTCACAAGTGGACAACATGGTGAGCAGCCTTGGGGAAGGGCCTGGGCTGCTCTGGTGGGGAGGGCTACGGCCATCCGTGCTCAATGCCCCAAAATGGGGGACATCCTCCACCCCCAGGTCTGGTGGGAGGGGAGAGATTGAGCAGTGGGGTTTGATGGGAGAGGACACGGTGAGCAGTGGGGTTTCATGTGGTTTGGTGGGAGGGGACACGGTGAGCAGTGGGGTTTCGTGTGGTTTGGTGGGAGGGGACACGGTGAGCAGTGGGGTTTCATGTGATTTGGTGGGAGGGGACACCTTGTGTTTTGAGGGGCAGCGCTCAAAATGGCAGCGCCTTCTGGGGGCTGTGGGGATGGTGATGGGAAAACCTTCCCCTGGCATTTGGTTTCGTGTTTTGCTGCTGGGCAGTCGCCCATTGGCGTTAGGGGGACTGACACCTCTCTGCCACGCTCCGTGCCCCTCAGCCGCAGCTGTTTGGCACAGATTTCCAGCGGTGAAGGGCTGGCGTTGGGGCGGCCTTCCTGACCCTCCTTCTCTCTGTTCCTCTCTCCTCCAAGGCTGCAAGATCAAAGCTCTGCGGGCCAAGACCAACACGTACATCAAGACGCCGGTGCGGGGCGAGGAGCCGGTCTTCATGGTGACGGGGCGGCGCGAGGACGTGGCCATGGCGCGGCGGGAGATCATCTCGGCAGCCGAGCACTTCTCCATGATCCGCGCGTCGCGCAATAAGGCCGGCACCACGTTCGGCAGCGCGCCCACCTTGCCGGGCCAGGTCACCATCCGGGTGCGCGTCCCCTACCGCGTGGTGGGGTTGGTGGTGGGCCCGAAAGGAGCCACCATCAAGAGGATCCAACAGCAAACCAACACCTACATCATCACGCCCAGCCGGGACCGGGACCCCGTCTTCGAGATCACCGGCGCGCCGGGCAACGTGGAACGCGCGCGGGAGGAGATCGAGACCCACATCGCGGTGAGGACGGGGAAGATCTTGGAGTACAACAACGAGAACGATTTCCTGTCCAGCAGCCCCGACTCCAGCATGGAGAACCGCTACTCGGAGGCCTGGCGGGTGCACACGCCGGCGCCGGGCTGCAAGCCGCTCTCCACCTTCCGGCAGAACAGCCTGGGCTGCATCGGGGACTGCTCGGTGGACCCGGTCTACGAGACGCCGCGGCTGAACGACCAAAACGACTTCAATTACGGTTACCTCTTCCCCAACTACGGCGTCAACAAGCAAGATCTGTACTATGGGGTGCCGGAGTCGGGCGCCCCGATGTGGGCCGGGCAGGAGAACACCAACCCGGTCTCGGTGCTCTTCTCGAAGCAGCAGCGCTCCAGCAGCACCGGTGCCATCCACCCCAATTCCCACCGCTCGCCGTCCTCTTCCATCCAGGAGCCCAACCTCTCCGCCCTCCCCCGGCGATCCCAGGGGGAGCCGCTCCAGGGCTTCTCCAAACTGGGGAGCACCGCCGCTGCCCGGACGTCCGTCTCCAGCAGCCGCGAGTGCATGGTGTGCTTCGAGAGCGAAGTGACGGCGGCGCTGGTGCCGTGCGGCCATAACCTCTTCTGCATGGAGTGCGCCGTGAGGATCTGCGAGAGGACTGACCCGGAGTGCCCGGTGTGCCACGCTGCAGCCACTCAGGCCATTAGAATATTTTCCTAAAGAGACAGAGCCAGGATGGGGGGTGGGGTGGGAGCGTGGGGAGGGGTTGTGGGGGGGGGGGGCCAGGAGAGAGAAGCGATGGTAATAATAATAATAATTAATAATAATAATAACGAGACCTGAAGAACAAACGAAGGAAAGGATAAATTAATTTAAAGGAGAAGAAGTAAGGAAAAAAAAAAAAAAAGAAAATTATTTTACAAGCGATGTATGTTATTTTTTACAAAAAAAAAACTAAAGAAAAAAGAGAAGTGAATGACACAGTGGAAGCAAATAGCAAAGCCAGAAATCTGGGAGGGCAGAGGATGCTCCACCTGCGGTGTCTTCTCTGAGGACAAAAGCTCGGAACGCACACTCACATCTCGGAAGCGAAGCGCATTTCGGTCAGTCCCGTGGGGGTGGGACTGGGACTCGTCAGCGTTGGCCATGGGACGATGGAGGACATGGGGGGCTCCCACCAACCCTTCCCCTCCGCTCATCAGCTGGGGCCGAAGCCCACACTGTCCTCCCTGTGCCGCCCCCAGAGGGACTCGGCTCAATAGGGAGCTGAGAGAAAGAGAGAGAAAAAGAGGGAGGAAAACGGCCGTCGGGGATTGGAAGAGAAAAAGGAAAAAACAAAACAAAACAGTAATATTAAAAAAAAAAAAAAAAAAAGAAAAAAAAAAGAAACCACCGACCTCTGGGAACCTGTTTGAACGAGGGCACAACTGTATTACCTCAAAGATTTAAACAAAAAACACAAAACCACAGCAGCTAAAGAGAACTTTGATTGTTTTCCATTTTTTGGTTGTCGGTTTTTTTTTTTGGTTGGTTTTTTTTTTTTTTTTTTGGTTGGTTTTTCTTTTAGTTTGTCGTTTTTTTCTTAAAAAAAAAGAAAAAAGAAAAAGGCAAAAAAAAAAAAAAAAAGACAATAATACTAAAAAAGAGTGAGAACAACGCCACGCCGTGATAGTGAAGAAGGGTTGGAAGGAGCTCTTGGGGCACCGTTGGGCCGATCCGCGTCTTCTGTTCCTCTGAGCCACCGCGGAGCGCGGCCACGTTGCTCCTCTTCCTCCTCCACGCAGGGATGGATCCGTCCGACGGAGCCGGAGTTGCTCACAGGGTATTTCCATACACGGTGCTTTCCTTTCCCTTTCCCTGTGCCGGAACTGAAGAGAGTCGATGGCGCGGGAGAGCGGCGCATCCCGACGGTGAAGCAAAAAACGCAGCAACCGAATGCAAAACCCGGGTTTTACAGAGATATAATTTTGTTGTCGTCGTTTTTAAGCCGGACCAAAAGTTTCGTTACCCGACACCGAGTTGGGGGGAATAAAAAGAAGAAAAACAAAAACAAAAACAAAAGTATTTCTTTATGGACCGAAACCTCTTCAGCTGTCCGTTGTGTGGATCTTCCTGAGGTTGGCCGCTTTTATATATTCTATTTTTTTCAAACGAAACAGAAAAAAAAAAAAAAAAAGAAAGAAAGAAAAAAAAAAACCAAGAACAAAAACACAAAAAGAATTGCCTTGTTGAACATCCTTTGGTCATTTCAAGACTGCTGGTTCCGTTTGCTCCGATCCTTTGGTTGACCGTTGGGAAGTGGGGGAGGATGGGCGTCCGTGGGCGTCCGTTCCGGTTTGGTGCCCATTGATGGATGGTTGGCAGCGTTGGGTTGGTTCGGCTGCTCTCCGGACACCAAAACGCCGCAGTGGTAAAGATGTGTGTTGGATTGACCCAGCAAACACCCGAACCCTCACCACCAACGCCCGTGTATATGTACATATAGGCACTTCGCTCAGCGAGCACCTGTATGTATGTATATATCAGTGGTATCTCTCGTTTTCTCCCACCCCGTTTCCTGCCCCTCGCAGATCCCAGACCCCGATTTAGAGCTGAACCAACAAGTTGCACAACTTGGCTGAGACAGTTCTACAGCAAAAAAAAAAAAAAAAAAAAAAAAAAATCACTGTCATCGAAATCGCCTGCGATTCTTTTCTTTCCCTTGGGTTTCAGGAGACTTTCATTCCATCATAACGACGTTCCTGGGAACATCCCCTCTTCTGCTCAGTTTCGCCCTCCGGATGTGGGTGGATGGGCGTCAAGCGGTGTACCTCCACCATTTGGCATCAGTGGTAAAATTATGACCGTAGGTGGTGAGAGGTGGACGGAGGGGTGGGCGCTGTTCCTGGGTTCTGCAATGGATGCTGATGTTTTGGGAAAAAAAAAAAAAAAAAAAAAAAAGAAATGCTGTGCTGAAGGGACGCTGTCAGGTCGGATGTGTGCTCGCCTCCTCCCCAGAGCTTTCAGAACCCTTTGGTTCCCATCGTGCTGCGCTGTGTGTCCAGAGCAGTTCGGGATGTGAACATGTGCTGGGGTGGGCACAGCCATGTCCTTCCTAAACCTGGTTCTTGTTCCAAGTCTGGCTTTGGTTTGGTCCCCACAGGGGCGTTTTGGACAGTTGGGGACATTACGGTGCTCTGAGCCCTCTGTGCCACCACCTGCACTGCATCTGTATCCCTGGGTTGCATTGGAGCCCCATGGTTGCATTGGAGCCCAATGGTTGCGTCAGAGCCCCAATGGTTGTGTCAGATCTCCATGGTTGCATTGAAGTCTAATGGTTTGTTGGAGCCCCATGGTTGCATTGGAGCCCCAGTGGTTGTGTTGCAGCCCCGGTGATTGCATTGGAGCCCCATGGTTGCAATGGAGTCCCAATGGTTGCATCGGAGCTGTCATGGTTGCATCAGAGCCCCATGGTTGCATTGAACTCTCATGGTTCTTTGGAGCCTCAATTGTTGCATTGGAGCCCCAATGATTGCGTTGGAGCCCCAGTTGATGTGTTGGAGCCTGATGATTGCGTTGGAGCCCCAGTGGTTTCATCAGAGCTCCGTAGATGCGTTGAAGTCTCATGGTTCGTTGGAGCCCCAATGGTTGCGTTGGAGCCCCAATTGTTGCCTTGGAGCCAATGGTGTGTTGGAGCCCCAATTGATTTGTTGGAGCCTGATGATTGCGTTGGAGCCCCAGTGGTTTCATCAGAGCTCCGTAGATGCGTTGAAGTTTTATGGTTCGTTGGAGCCCCAATGGTTGCGTTGGAGCCCCAATTGTTGCCTTGGAGCCAATGGTTCGTTGGAGCCGCATGGTTGCCGTGGAACTCCAATGGTTGTGTTGAAGCCCAGTGGTTGTGTTGGAGTCCAGTGGTTGCATTCGAGCCCCAGTGGTTGTGCTGGAGCCCAAGAGTACATTGAAGCCCAATGGTTGCATAGAAGCCCAGTGGTTGCATTGGAGCTGCACGTTCTGCCACGTTCTCCTGCTGATGGGAATAGAGTGGTTGGGTTGTGGGGCTCCAACCACCGTTCTGGGGGGCGTTTGGATGTGTTCACTTTGGTACCGGCGGGGCTGGAGCAGGAAATGTGATGGCTTAAGTGCTTCCCCGGCTGAGCACCCGGAGGCCGCGTTGTTAGTTGAGTGACTATAGTCGTTCTTGGCTGAGTGAAGTCTGTTCGTGGTAATGTGAGCAAGTTTTTGGTCAATGTCTTTCTTTGATGCCAGGTTGTGAAGAGGTGGGTGGGAGCGGGGAGGGGGGAAGGAGAGATCTGGGGGCGGGGGGAACCCGTGCTAGCACTGACCCTGGGGAATGGGGAGGGGGGGAGGCGAGGGGCTCCTTGGCTGCTCCTTTTATCTCTCCCCGTCCCCTAGCAAGCAGAAACGATGTAAAAGCCTCCTGCATGCTGGAAAAAAAAAAAACAGTAGAGAAAATGGAAAAAAAAAAAAAAAAAAAGAAAGAAAAAAAAAGGAAAAAAAAAAAGAAACGACCTTTCTTAAAAAAATAATAATAATAATAATTAAAATTTAAGAATAAAATAAAATACGTAAAGGAATGACGACCCAAACAAACATCCGCGCTTGCTGGTGGGAACCAGGGGCTCCGTCTGTCCCGGGGGGTTCCTGCTCGAATCTCCGAGTTGGCCTTGAATAAAACCTTCAGTTCCAATAACCTTTATATATATATATATATGCATATCTATATACATATACATATATATCGAAAGAAAGCTTGATGTAGCAGTTCTAGTTTGAAATGAATAGAAGTCGTTGGGCCCCCAGTTTTGTGTTGGGTTCTCCTGCCCCCCCCCTGCCCCCCACCCCCTCCCTCTTTTCGATGTAGCAGCTGTGCAAGAAAGGAATCCAGGCGCTGTAGTGCACCGCAATACCTCTGGCCCCGGGGGGGGAGGGGACACCCCAATTGCAGGGGCTTCGACAACAAAATTTTCCTACTTTTTTTTTTTTTTTGTCTCTTTTTTTTTTTAAATATATGTATATATATAATTAAAAAAAAAAACTAAAAAAAAAAAACTAAAAAAAAAAAAAAAAAAAAAGAAGAAGAAAAAAATGCCCATGACCTTAATGAAGCATCTGCTCTGAGTTGGATCTTCGCGGAGAGGTGAGGCGGTGGCTCGCTGGGCTCTGTTCACCAGCAATAACGTCCCGATGAGCTCAGCCCTCCGTGGCCCCGTCCCGGAGGGGCGCTGGGGGTCCCGGTGGCAATGGGCGCTGCGGGGGTGGGGGGGCTCATCCTGCCCGCAGTGATCCGGGCGACAGGAATGGGCAGAGAGGGCTCAGATGGCGACGAAGGGATACGGAGGGCCCCGCGCCATCACATCGTCCCCATCCATGTGAACCGTAGAGTAGTGCGTGTCAATGCATAGCAAAAAGAGAGAGAGAACCAAAATTGGATTTATACGTGATGAGGAGATCCGGTAGGAAGATCTCACCCCCACTCCCAGACGTATTTTTCAGCTGGAGGGGGGAATCTGTGATTTTTTTTCTCTTTTCTTCCTTTCTGAACAAAGAAATCTCCGTACGTCCAAAGGCTCAGACTGTTATATCCATGGACCGGAACGCTCCGCCGCCGCTTCGGTGTCCGAAAGGGTTTATTTTGGTGTTTTTTAAAGAGAGAGAGAGAGAGGAGGGAAAAAAATTAAAAAAAAAAATAATAATAAGATGAAGATTTTAAAAATTAGAACATTTCTTTATAATTTAATATTCTATTTTAATAAAGGCATTTATTACGTGTAAATGTAGCAAGGAACTGGGCTCATAAAAATACTTTTTATTAGGTAATTTATTATGAGAAAAGAAAAAAAAAAAAGGATATTTTATTTTATGATAAAGTGATCCTTAAAAGTTTAGAAGGTTTAGAATATATGTAGGTTAAAAAAAAAAAAAAATACGTTTGTATCCAGAGTATCGCTTACAAAGTGTTTTTAATATATGTTTCCTTTTCGTTGTGTGCGTGTGTGTGTCGCGGTGATGGTGACGGTGCAGACAGAGCCCTTTCCAGGAGTCATCGACACCCATGGATGTGTCGGAGGGATCCAAAAGAAAGAAGTGAAAAAGGTCATTCCCAACCGCAGGAGCGAAAGCGCCGTTTTGGGGAGAAAAAGGGTTGTTTTTTGTTTTTCACCGCCCCCACTGCGACTTCGGCCCCGCGGCCGCTTCTGCTCTTTGCCTTTCAGAGAAGGATAGGATACGAAAAGGTGATTGCTTTCCGTTTGTTTTGAACCAAAAAAAAAAAAAAAAAGAAAAAAGGAAAAAAAAAAAAAGAAAAAAGAAAGAAAAAAAGGAAAAAAAAAAGAGGAGGAAAAAAAAGAAAGAAGTTTTGAGTTGATGGGTATTAAAAAAAAATTAAAATAATAATAAGAAGAATAATAATAAACGCTCAAATTTATTTCATATAATCCTAGAGTAAAAAGTGAAATGAAATTAACTAGTTGAAATAGTAGCTGTTATCCATATTGTTTAATCTATAGTAGATCCGAGCGGTCCCGGACAGAGCAGAATGTAACAGACCCCACTGATGAGATCGCGTCGCGCTGCCCCGGGAGCTCCGTCCTTTTTGCTTTCTTTGGGGGTTTTTTTGGTACTGTTTTTCGGAGCTCATTGAGGGACGCGGAGTGTAACGCTGACCGCGGCCGTCACCTCCCCACAAACCCTGAGGTTATTCTTATAGAGGGGGAAAGAAAATATTAATAATTAATAATGGGATCTAGTCGTATGTATTTTTTTAATAAGATGCGTTTTGCATTGATGGCGGTCTTCTTTTTGTTGTTTTTGTTGTTTTGTTTTTTTAAGAAAGAAATAGGAGGGTTTGGCTTGTTGCTGAGCAGAAATGAGAAGGTTTGAGGCCGTACTTTGTTGCCTTATCCCCATCTCCAGCCCTGAGCTTGGAGCGTGGCGGCGGAGCTTTTGTTGGAACGTGCATGGGAATTCCATCACCATTCCATCCATGCGCTCCACGGTGCCGCCGGGTCCCCCCGCGGTGTTGGGAATCATTTGGGTTGGATGAAACTCTGAGATCATCCATTCCAACCCCAACTCATCGCCACCGTGCCCATCATTAAGGTTGGAGGAGTCCAGTAGGGTCTTCACGTCTAACCCAAGCCATCGCCACCTCTGCACCCACCCATGGGATCACAGCACTGTTGAGGGCAATCTTAGAGGTCTCCAAACCTTAATGATTCCAGGACTTACTGACTTAATGACTCGTAGGGACCCTAGGAGTCACGGTGGCCGTGGCATGGGGTCAGACTGGATGAGCTTGGAAGTCTTTTCCAGCAAATCCAACTGTCCGCCTACCGCCAGTATCACCCACTGCACCGTGTCCGGTTGGAAGGGACTGACCGGAAGGCTCCGTCCAATGGCAAGGACCACTGGGCGCAGTTGGTCCCCTCGGAGTTGAGTCATAGAATCCTTTGGGTTGGAAGGGACTTTTAGAGGTCATCCCATCCAACTCACAGAGTTGAATGGGGGCCATGCGTCAGCACCCCACCCTGTGCTTGGGGGTGAGCTAGGGCGAGTTTGTTCCCTTGGCTTTTCGATTTTGGATTTATGGCATTGGTGGGGTCACTGTCGTGGGGAAGGACCTCCGAACCCTCTTGGTGTGTGTCTTTGGGGCTGTGTTCCGCCGCACTGCGCTCTGTGTAACGCCGCACCCATGCCTGCTGTCATCCCATAGTTATGGGGGAGCACACCCGGTGTCATCCCACGGTTTGGGGGGAGCACACCCTGTGTCATCCCATGGATTGAGGGGAGCACACCCTGTGTCATCCCGTGGTTTGGGGGGAGCACACCCCGAGTCATCCCGTGGTTCGGGGGGTCACACCGGCCCGGTGCTCACCTCTTGCCCCAATCCATTGTGTCACGGCGCGGCGGGCGCTGTCCCCCATTTCAGGAGGTTCCCTCCCTCTCTCCCCCGGGGGTCCCAAAGCTTTCCCCAACCGCTGCCATCGTCGAGGGGGGGGAGGGGATGGACGGACGGACGGACGGACGGGGCGGCCGCTCCCAGCACTCAGCAAAGCCATGCAGTAGGGTTAGGGCAGGAAGCGAAGGCACTTCTCCTTCGGTTTCTGCAGATAGCACTGTGAATCGGACACCCCTCGCTGCGCCCGCCCTGCCAGCCCCCCCCCCCCCGGGGCAGCGAGCGGCCTGTTTCCTCTTTTCCTTTTCATTTTACCTCATTTTGGGTTTTTGTTTTGTTTTGTTTTGTTTTGTTTTGGGGGGTTGGGGGGCGGGGTTCGATACTTGAAGAAAAGTCAGTGCTTGACATTGGGCAGCGGTACGCCGGGCCGGAGGGCGGATGCACTTTATGGGTATTTGGGTATAATTGGGGGGGGTCGCATCCTTCAGCAGCCGCAGTGCACATGGAAGTCACCCCCAGGAGAGTGACACTGATGGGAAATCTGGACTCATCCCGTTGGATCGGGGGGAAGAAAGGAAATCATTCCAGTGGTGGCACCGGGTCTTCGGGCAGCTGATGGCAGAATGCAGCCCACTCCTGTGGCAGTGCTTCTGGGCCACCGACCTGTGTCACCTCCTGTGCCACCTTCCTTCTGTATCACCCCCGTGCCACGTTCCTTTTATGTCACCTCCTGTCTGCCTTCCTTCCACGTCATCTTCTGTGCCACCTCCCTTCCATGCCACCCCCTGCTGCCCTCCTTCCATGTCACAGCGGTTCTGTGCCACAGTGCTTAGGAGCAGGCAGAGCGAGGTGGACGGCTGAGATTGCAGTTCTTGGCCATGGGACCACCAGCACTCCTTTTTCCTCTTTCCTTATGAACTCTGCTCAAGAGTCATTTAAAAAGGGGGATAATGAACCCAAAAACCCAACCACGGAAGGGTCAGAGCCCACCCCGTGGCGCTGTGCATCCGCTCTCTGGTGGCTTCGCGCGCCCTCCTGCCCCACGGTGCTGCCCCTCCATTTACAACCCATTCCTCGCTACCTTAGGTTGCGTTTTCCTTATTTTATTTCATTTTATTTTTTAATTACCATTTCTTTTAACGTCATAGGAAGCCTGTAGTCGGGATTGTTACTATTGGAAACTGATCGCGCGCTCCATCCAGGTATTCCCATCTCTCTGGCGTTAAGCAAACAAATAAGGGCCCGAGAGAGGTATAACCGAAGGTAGAAGTAGAGGTAGGCTCGTTGTCTGAGTTTTGAGGCATATAGTATAAGGGGAGAAGGAAAAAAAAATAATAATAATAATTAAAAAAAAAAATTAAAATAATGATGTTGCACAACTTGTAGAAAACAAAGAAGGGAAAGGGTTAATGTATTAAATGTGCTAAAATTACATTAAGAACTTAATTTTATTAAAGTATTATTACTTAAGAAAGTCGGCGTCTGCTCTCGTCTGTCTGTCTGTTTTTTGGGGGGGGTTCTGGCTGCTTCCTGCCCCGGGGGCCACAGCCGCGCTGCTCTGCTCTTCCTCCCACCCTCCTCCTCCTCATGCCCTGCTCCCGTGTGGGCACAGAGCTGATGTGGTGCTCAAACGAGGACCGTAATGACCAGAACGAGCCTCCAGAACCCATGACCAGCAGGAGGAACCTCCAGGACCATAACGACCAGCAGGAGGGTCCATAACAGTAACAACCAGGACCGTAACGACCGGCGGGTGTCTCCATAGCCATAACGACCGGGACCATAACGGCTGGCAGGAGTTGCCGGGACCATAATGACCAGCAGGAGTCACCAGGACTGTAACAGCTAGGAGTCTCCAGAACCACAATGAGCAGGACTGTAATGACCAGCAGGAGTCACCAGGACTGTAATGACCTGAAGGGATGTCCGGGACCATAATGACCAGCAGGAGTCACCAGGATTGTAATGACCTGAAGGGATGTCCAGGACGATAATGACCAGCAGGAGTCACCAGGATTGTAATGACCTGTAGGGATGTCTGGGACCATAATGACCAGCAGGAGTCACCAGGATTGTAATGACCTGTAGGGATGTCTGGGACCATAATGACCAGCAGGAACCTTCAGGATTGTAACGACCAGCAGGATCCCCCAAGACCATGACGACCTGAAAGAGCCTCCAGGGCCATAATGACCAGGACCGTAATGACCAGCAGGAGCTTCCAGGACCGGACTGACCAGGACCGTAACGACCAGCAGGAGTGAGTCTCCAGGACCATAACGACCAGCAAGAACCCCCATGCCGACTTCACGCTGGGCTTTGTCCCTCATTCCCACTTCACCCATGAGCCGTGTCCCCAGGTGACACCCAACCCGCGGGGGTGAGGACAGAGGGACCTCCCAACCCCCCCCACCCACACCCCACGATGGAGATGTGCTCCCGGGGACCCTCCTGCCCCCCTGCAGCCCCCCTGGTGGGGATGATACCCAGCAGGCGGTGCGGCTCTTCCCCTTGTAGGGACTGCTGGAACTGCTACGACTGTGGCCGAAGGATGGGGGACATGGGGGGTGACATGGGGGGTGACATGGGGGCCCAAACCCAGCAGGAGGGTGTAGGTCCTACATAAACACAGGGATAACATAGGGATGTTTCCCCCTTTCCTTTTGTGTAGGTCCTACATAAATGCAGGGATGAGGAGGAGATGCTTTTCTGTTCTCTTTCGTGTAGGCCCTACATAATTACGGATAAAAAATAGGGATGCTTTTCCCTTCCCTTGCTGTAGGTCCTACATAAACACAGGGACAGACCAGGGATACTTCTCCCCTCCTTTTGTGTAGGTCCTACATAAATACGAGTACAGAATAGGGATGCTTCTCCCTTCCCTTGCTGTAGGTCCTACATAAACACAGGGACAGACCAGGGATACTTCTCCCCTCCTTTTGTGTAGGTCCTACATAAATACGAGTACAGAATAGGGATGCTTCTCCCTTCCCTTGCTGTAGGTCCTACATAAACACAGGGACAGACCAGGGATACTTCTCCCCTCCTTTTGTGTAGGTCCTACATAAATACGAGTACAGAATAGGGATGTTTTTCCCTTCCCTTGCTGTAGGTCCTACATAAACACAGGGACAGACCAGGGATACTTCTCCCCTCCTTTTGTGTAGGCCCTACATAAATACAGATACAAAATAGGGATGCTTCTCCCTTCCCTTGCTGTAGGTCCTACATAAACAGGGGGACAGACCAGGGATGCTCCCCCCTTCCTTTGCTGTAGGTCCTACATAAGCACGGGGAGGAAGGCAGCACACAGCAGTGTCTCTCAGCGGTGTTGGTGAGGAAGGCGCTGCCTCCGAGCAGAGGCTCAGATGCTCTGACAGCACTGTGCCTGGCGGCCGTCCTGCGTGGGCAGCACCCGGATGGGCTCCACGGCACTGCTGGGGCCGAACTGCGCCTCGGGCTGCGCCGCGATCTGCCGCTGTGCCGCGCTGCGATAGATCTCTGCCGGCAAAGGGAGGGGGGAACAGCAGCACTTCTTAATCGTGTGATTCCCAGCGAGGGGTCTGCCCACCCCACAGCACAACTTGGGGCTGGGGTTGGGGTTAGAGTTAGGTTTGGGTAGGGGTTGGGGTTATGATTTGGTTTGGGGTTGGGTTACGGTAGGGTAGGGATTGGGGTTAGGGTTGGGTTTGGAGTTAGGTTAGGATAGGGGTTGGGGTCAGGGTTGGGTTTGGGGTTAGGTTAGGGTAGGGGTTGGGGTTGGGATTAGGTTAGGGTTGGGTTTAAGAGTTGGGGGGGGTGGGGTTGGGTGAGGGTTGGGTTTAGGATTGGGTTTGGGGTTAGACGTAGGTTAGAGTAGGGGTTGGGTTAGGGTTAGAATTAAGTTAGAGAGGGGTTGCATTTAGGGTTGAGTTTGGGGTTAGAGTTAGGTTGGGGTTGACTTTTTAGTTGAGGTTGGGTGTGGGGTTAGAGTTAGGTTAGGGTTAGGAATTGGGATTTGGGTTGGGGTTAGGGTTAGGTTAGGGTAGGGTCTAGGGCTGGGTTTGGGGTTGGGGTTACAATTAGGGTAGGGGTTGGAGTTGGGGTTAGAGTTAGGTTGGGGAGGGTTTTGTGTTAGGGTTGGGTTTGGGGTGAGAGTTAGGGCAGGACAGGAGTTGGAGTGCAGTTAGCGTTATTGTTGGGATTGAGAGGGGGATTAGGTTTAAGATTAGGGCTTGAGTTCAGGTTAGGGTTGGAATTCAGGTTGAGGTTAAGGTTGGGATTAGGGTTAGGGTTATTGTTGGGGTTGAGGTTGGAGTTAAGGTTAGAATTAGAGCTTGAGTTGGGGTTAGGATTGGGATTTGGGGTTGAGATTAGGATTGGGGTTAAGACTGGGGTTAGGATTAGGGTTGGGATTAAGGTTGGGGCTTGGGTTGGATTTTGGTAAGGGTTATTGTTGGGATTAAGATCAAGTTAGGCTCGGCGGGCTGGGAGCACCCACACCTCCCCATGGCAGTGTGCAGGACCCAACCCCACAGCTCACAGAAGGGATTCCAGGGGATCACAACCCCAAACCCACCTCATCCCCCCCGTCCTTACCGGAGAGGATGTTGTGGAACGCCGTCTCCACGTTGGTGGAGTCCAGAGCCGACGTCTCGAGGAAGGAGAGCCCATTCCTCTCTGCAACGACGGGGAGGGCTCATGGGGTGCAACCATGGAATGGCTGAGGTCGGAGGGCACCTTAAAGCCCACCCACCTCCAACCCCCCTCCATGGGCTGGTTGTGCCCCCACAGATTAGGCTGCCCGTGGCCCCATCCAACCCGGCCTCCATGACAGCGCTGCGACGTGTGCTGGGATCAACAGGGGGATGGGGGGATACCTGCAAAGCTCCGGGCCTCGTCGGTGGGCACGGCGCGCAGGTGCCGCAGGTCGCTCTTATTGCCCACCAGCATGATGACGATGTTGGCGTCGGCGTGGTCCTGCAGCTCCGCCAGCCAGCGCTCGGCGTTCTCATACGTCAGATACTTGGCGATGTCGTACACCAGCAGCGCTCCCACCGCCCCGCGGTAGTACCTGGGGGGCAGCGATGGGGCAGAGCGGGGTCAGCCCCCCAGGTTATGGGGTACGGGAGCGGGGCGGGGGGACACTCACGCGGAGGTGATGGCGCGGTACCGCTCCTGCCCGGCCGTGTCCCAGATCTGCGCCTTCACCGTCTTGTTGTCCACCTGGATGCTCCGGGTGGCGAACTCCACCCCGATGGTGCTCTTGCTCTCCAGGTTGAACTCGTTGCGGGTGAAGCGGGACAGCAGGTTGCTCTTCCCCACGCCGGAGTCCCCAATGAGCACCACTGGGGTGTAAGGAGCGCAGCGTCAGTCCCCCCCAAAGCATCGCCATCCGCAGCCCAACTTGAGTGGGGAACCACCAGAACCCAACGCGAATGGGGACCGCCAGCCAGCAGTTATTGGGATCAGCCCAACGAGGGGCTCCGGGTGGGGACCCCATTAACACAGCGGGGGGCTCCAGCCCATCTCCAGCCCCGAGGGCACCCAAATGAGGACCCAAAGAGGGGGGCTCCAGCCCATCTCCAGCCCCGAGGGCACCCAAATGAGGACCCAAAGAGGGGTCCGGATGCATCACCCCGAGCCGGGAAGTGCCGGTGTGGGCCGGGTGAGCGCCTCGTCGGCACCGACCCCATAGAATGTGGCAGAACAGGTTCTGGGACATTGATGGTGTTTCTCCCCTATCAAGTTCGTCGAGTTGGTGACTCACCGGGCTTTGATTTTATTTACTTTTCATTCCCCAACTGCCTGTGTCATTCCTTCTCCAACACCCAGATGGAATCGAGCCGGGGAGGGGGGACGGGACTCACAGGGACTGACCCACAGCCTCGCTCACCACAGTGGGGCCGAGCAGCCCCCCAGCACGGGGACAGCGGGGAAACGGGGCTCAGTGAGCAGCAGAAGGCACTGAAAGCAGTGGGGTGCTCGGGGAGACCCCCAGAACGACCCCGGAGAGGAATTCCCCCGGGTGGGTGTGTGTGGTGGTGGGGCTGCCCGGCCCGGCAGGGGGGGCTGACTCACGGTGGGGAGGGGTCAACCCCCGCTGGTGCTGCTCAGGGGGGGTTTGGTGGCTGCCCCCTGCCCTGGTCCTGCTGCCAGCACCCCCGGTGCTGCCCCCTGGGAAGTCCCATCCCTGTCTCCACGCCCAGTCCCGTTCCTGTGCCCATTCCCATCCCCATCCCCATCTCCATCCCCCATCCAACCACAACCCCATCCCCAACCCAACCCAACCCAACCCCATTCCCAACTCAATCCCATCCCCAATCCCATCCCCAACCCTATCCTCGTGCCCAACTCCAACCCCAATCCCAACCCCATCCCAGTGCCCAAACCCCAACCTCAACCCCTTCCCCAACCCCGCCCCGTCCCCCCACACACCCTTGAAGAGGAAGTCGTACTCCTCATCCTTGCCCCGCATCCTGCACAGTGCCGCGGCCGCACTGAGAACAGTGGGGATTTCCGCCCCGCTCCGCCCCGGGGGAGCAGCCCCGCGCTCCCATTGGTCCCTCAGCCCTCTCTCCTCCGCAGCCATTGGCTGTCGGTGCTGCCCGTCACCGCCCAGGTGCTCACCTGGGGGCAGGTGTGGGGGGAAAGCTGCGGGGTGGGAACTGGAATGGGACAGAACGGAGTGGGGAGGAATGGGATGGGAATAGGGATTGGAATGGGAACGGGGATAGGATGGGGATGAGATGAGATGGAGTGGAGTGGTGTGGAAAGGAATGGGACGGGAAAAAGGATTGGAATGGGGATGGGAGGGGGGGTGGGGAGGGGATACAATGGGATGGGGTAGGAACAGGAATTAGAATGGGGATGGGAATGGGAATAAAGTTGGGGAGGGGGGTGGGATAAGATGGAGTGAAATTGAGTCAAAAGGAATGGGATGGGAACAGGAATTGGAATGGGAGTAGGGATGGGATAAGAATAGGGATGGGATGGGAATACAGATGGGGTTGGAGATGAGATGAGGATGGGAACAGGGATGGAGATGGGAGGGAATGGGGATGGAAATAGGGTTTGGGATATGGATGCGATGGGGATGGGAACACGGACAGGCTGCATGGGGGCGGGAACCCACGTGGGGCTGTGCGGTGAGCCCAGGTGGGGTACTGGGGACGAATCCACGAGCAGTCAGCAATCCCAGCCCAGCACAGCTGCCTTCCACAGTCCTTTAATGGCTGTCCAGCACGGAGCAGCGCCGGGTGAGCGGTGGGGCCGCGGGCTGCGTTTTGCTGTCGGACCGACCCACGACACACCGAGATGGGGACAGAGGCGCGCGGGGTGGGCACAGCTGCTTCCCCCCTCGGGGCTCTTTCTTAGGGCCCCGTCGGGCTCGGGATGCAGCGACCCCCGAGCGGTTCCCAGCGGGGATGGAGAGCGGTGGGGTTGGGCACATCCGTGGTGCGGGGCACAGGGACGGGGCGCGACGGCCCCGCGGCAGTAACGGCACAACGGCAGCAGCTCCCGCGGAGAGGCGGCGGCGGCGGCGGCACTTCAGCGCTTCTGCGCCGCGGGGACGGACCGACACCGCGCAGAGCTGCACCGACGCTCCGCGCTGCTTACGGCAGAGCGCGGCCACGCTCCGGGCTGCCGCCGCGCCGGGACAACGGGCGGCACGGCAGGTCGGCTGCCACCGAGCTGTGCCGGCGGCCGCGAGCCCCGGGACGAGCTCAGATGGCCACGCAGCACGGCCGCTTCTCTGCCTGCGCTGCGGCCGCGCTGTCCGGGCTCTCGCTGCCGAGTGACACCGTGCTGCTTTGGCTGCTCCTCTGCTTCTGCTTCTGCACTTTGCCGAAGATCTCTGCGGAAACACGAAGCGGCGCCGGCGCCGCGTCTCCGTGGGGCACCCGCGCGGCTCAGCGCTCGGCAGGCGCAGCGCTGGGCGTCCCCTTCCCCTCCGCGCAGAGGGACGACGTGGGGGATGGCGGCCGCTCTGCGGGGGGAGGCGGTTCTCCCTCCGGTTGCATCCCCGCAGCCGAGGTGGGGAGCGCCCTGCAACTTCCCCGGCTTCCCTCGGCTCCTCTCTGGCCCCGCGGGGATCGGGGCTGGCGGCTCGTGGGGATGGTACAGCACGGCCCAGTATGGCACAGCATGGCAAAGCATGGCATAGCATGGCACAGCATGGCACAGTACGGCATGGCAGAGCAAAGCACGGCACAGCATGGCACAGCTCAGCAGGGCACAGTACAGAGCCTCAAAGCACAGCACAGCACGGAACAACTCAGCACAGCACATCACAGCGTGGCACAGTAAGGCACAGCTCAGAATGGCACAGCATGGCATGACATGGCACAGCACAGCATGGCACAGCTCAGCATGTCAAAGCACAGCACAGTATGGCACAGCATGGCATGGCACAGTATGGCACAGCTCAGCACGTCAAAGCACAGCACACTATGGCACAGCATGGCATGGCACAGCACAGCTCAGCTCAGCACGTCAAAGCACAGCACACTATGGCACAGCACAGCATGGCACAGCACAGCTCAGCATGGCACTGCTCAGCACAGTATGGCACAGCACAGTATGGCACAGCTCAGCTCAGCATGGCACAGCTCAGCATGTCAAAGCACAGCACAGTATGGCACAGCACAGCATGGCACAGCACAGCTCAGCATGTCAAAGCACAGCACAGTATGGCACAGCACAGCACGGCATGGCACAGCTCAGCATGGCACAGCTCAGCATGTCAAAGCACAGCACAGTATGGCACAGCATGGCATGGCACAGCACAGCACAGCTCAGCATGTCAAAGCACAGCACACTATGGCACAGCACGGCATGGCACAGCACAGCTCAGCATGGCACTGCTCAGCACAGTATGGCACAGCACGGCCTGGCACAGCTCAGCTCAGCATGGCACAGCTCAGCATGTCAAAGCACAGCACAGTATGGCACAGCATGGCATGGCACAGCACAGCACAGCTCAGCACGTCAAAGCACAGCACACTATGGCACAGCATGGCATGGCACAGCACAGCACAGCTCAGCATGTCAAAGCACAGCACAGCATGGCACAGCACAGCATGGCACAGCACAGTACAGCTCAGCATGTCAAAGCACAGCTCAGCATGTCAAAGCACAGCACAGCATGGCACAGCTCAGCACGTCAAAGCACAGCACACTATGGCACAGCATGGCATGGCACAGCACAGCACAGCTCAGCATGTCAAAGCACAGCGCAGTATGGCACAGCATGGCATGGCACAGTATGGCACAGCTCAGCATGGCACTGCTCAGCACGTCAAAGCACAGCACAGCATGGCACAGCACAGCTCAGCACATCAAAGCACAGCACACTATGGCACAGCATGGCATGGCACAGCACAGCTCAGCTCAGCATGTCAAAGCACAGCACAGTATGGCACAGCACAGCATGGCACAGCACAGCTCAGCACGTCAAAGCACAGCACAGTATGGCACAGCATGGCATGGCACAGTATGGCACAGCTCAGCATGTCAAAGCACAGCACAGAATGGCACAGCACAGCATGGCACAGCACAGCTCAGCACGTCAAAGCACAGCACAGTATGGCACAGCACGGCATGGCACAGCACAGATCAGCTCAGCATGTCAAAGCACAGCACAGTATGGCACAGCACAGCATGGCACAGCACAGCTCAGCATGTCAAAGCACAGCACAGTATGGCACAGCACGGCATGGCACAGTATGGCACAGCTCAGCATGTCAAAGCACAGCACAGCTCAGCACAGCATGGCACAGCACAGCTCAGCACGTCAAAGCACAGCACAGCATGGCACAGCACGGCATGGCACAGTATGGCACAGCTCAGCTCAGCATGTCAAAGCACAGCACAGAATGGCACAGCACAGCTCAGTATGTCAAAGCACAGCACAGCATGGCACAGCACAGCTCAGCACGTCAAAGCACAGCACAGCATGGCACAGAGCAGCTCGGCACAGCACAGCTCGGCACAGCACACCCTGCAGTGCCCCTGCCCTACACTTCCATCCCTGGGGAGACACTCCCTGCTGAGCATCGCCCCTCTCTGCCCCACATCCCTGTGGGTTGCTCCGCAGCGTGCTGGAGACACTGAGTCAGGAGCTCCCACACCGCATCCGGACTGCGACCGTGGATTACAGGGGGAGAAGGCGCCCATGGGGCTGCCCGGGGCCCCAGCAACGAAACCAGAGCAGAATGCCCAGCACAAAGCGCCGGAAACCCAACCAGCCAGAAAGACAACACCGAAACCGGGCAGGGCTCTCAGGCGGGGCAGGGCGGAGGAGAGGCGCAAAGCATCCCCCGCCCCACAGCGCCAGCGAGGGACGCGTCGGCACCCACCCTTCAGGACAGTCTCGAACGCCTCCTCGACGTTGGTGGAGTCCAGCGCCGATGTCTCAATGAAGAGCAGCCCTTTGTTCTCTGCAAGGACAGCGGGCCCCCAGACCCTGCAGACCCCGCTGGGTTCCCACCAGGGTCCCCACGTCAGGGTGGCACAACGCCGTACCTGCAAACATTTTCGCCTCCTCCGTGGGCACCTCCCGCTCCTGCGCCAGGTCGCTCTTATTGCCCACCAGCATGACCACAATGCTGGCCTCGGCGTGGTCATACAGCTCCTTCAGCCAGCGCTCCACCACGTCGTACGTCTGGTGCTTGGTGATGTCAAAGACGACCAGAGCACCCACAGCCCCACGGTAGTACCTGGGGGAGCAGCCCGTCATCGCCCCGTGCTCCAGGCAGCCCTGGAGCATCCTCACAGGGATGTGAGCATGGGGCATCCATCCATGGAGTACCCATCCATGAGGCACCCAGTGGGACATGCATCCATGGGGCACTCATTCATCCATAGGGCACCCATCCATGGGGTACTCAATGGGGCACTCATCTCTGAGGCACCTATCCATCCATAGGGCACCCATCCATCCATGGGGCACTCAATGGGACATCCATCCATAGGATAACCATCCATCCATAGGGCACCCATCCATCCATGGGGCACTCAATGGGACATCCATCCATAGGACATCCATCCATCCATGAGGCACCCAGTGAGACACGCATCCATGGGGCACCTATCCATCCATAGGGCACCCATCCATCCATGGAGCACTCAATGGGACATTCATCCATAGGATAACTGTCCATCCATGGGGCACCCAGTGAGACACGCATCCATAGGGCACTCATTCATCTATAGGGCACCCATCCATGGGGTACTCAATGGGGCACTCATCTCTGAGGCACCTATCCATCCATAGGGCACCCATCCATCCATGGGGCACTCAATGGGACATCCATCCATAGGGTAACTGTCCATCCATAGGGCACCCATCCATGGGGTACTCAATGGGGCACTCATCTCTGAGGCACCTATCCATCCATAGGGCACCCATCCATCCATGGAGCACTCAATGGGACATCCATCCATAGGATAACCGTCCATCCATGGGGCACCCAGTGAGACATGCATCCAGAGGGCACTCATTCATCTATAGGGCACCCATCCATGGGGTACTCAATGGGACATCCATCCATAGGATAACCATCCATCCATAGGGCACCCATCCATCCATGGGGCACTCAATGGGACATCCATCCATAGGGCATCCATCCATCCATGGGGCACTCCTTCATCCATAGGGCACCCATCCATGGGGCACCCATCTATCCACAGGGCACCCTTGGGTGCCGTCCGCCCTTACGCAGAGGTGATGGCGCGGTACCGCTCCAGCCCGGCCGTGTCCCAAATCTGTGCCTTCACTGCGGCATCTCCCACCAGGACGGTGCGGGTGGAGAACTCCACGCCGATGGTGGTGCGGCTGTCGTGGTTGAACTCGTTGCGGGTGAAGCGGGACAGCAGGTTGGTTTTGCCCACGCCGGACTCCCCAATCAGAACCACTGAGGAGGGAAGAGAGATCCCATTGCACTTCAGATCAGCCCAGATAACCCTTCCCGGCCCCAACCAGACCCGCCGGCATCCCACCGCTGTGGCACTGCAGCACTGGGACGTCCCCACTGCCCCACGGTGCACGGATGCCTCTGGGAGCCTTACAGGGAAGGAAGAAAAAGGAGAAAAGCAGCCCCCTGCCCACCCTGGCCCTGCCCCCAGTGACCCCCGAGCAGGCCCAGAGATGGGCAGACAGATGGGTTCAGCCCCGGAGCGGTTGATCCTTAAGCACACGCAGTCCCCACCCCCATGCTGGGAGCTCTCAGCCCCTCTCGGGGGTCTCCATCAGCCCCCGCACTGCTTGGGGTGTCCCAGCTGCAGGAGCGGGGTGAGGGTACTGCAGAGCCCCAGGGACATCGCTGTGGCAGCACCCGGTGCCCCGGGCTGGTGCTCCTCAGGGGGTGGGCACGGAGCACAGGACGGCTGCAGCAGCCCCCGCCCGGGCACCGCAGCAGGATGACTTTGGAGCCCACTGCTCCCCGCGCTCAATCTGCTGCTGCGGCAGCTGTAGATACGTGTGTGTCCCCATCCGTGTCCCCTCTCTGCCCACTGGTGGCTTAGGGTGGCTGAGGGTTCCCTGTACCTCCAGGCAGCACCCTGACCTCCCCACCAGCACTATGGGACACCAGGCAGCACCCTGACCCCACCAGCACTATGGGACACCAGACAGTGCCCTGACCCCACCAGCACTATGGGACACCAGACAGTGCCCTGACCCCACCAGCACTATGGGACACCAGGCAGCACCCTGACCCCACCAGCACTATGGGACATCAGGCAGCAGCCCAACCTTCCCACCATCACTATGGGACACCAGCCAGCACCCCAACCCCACCACCCCCACTACGGGACACCAAGCAGCACCCTGACCCCACAATGGAACACAAGGCAGCACCCTGACCTCCCCACCACCACTATGGGACACCAGACAGTGCCCTGACCTCCCCACCACCACTATGGGACACCAGACAGTGCCCTGACCCCACCACCATCACCACGGGAAAGCAGGCAGCACCCCAACCCCACCACCATGGGACTCCCCAACTCCCCCCAGCTATGGGACACGGCTGAGGTCAGTGCATGCCCCCCCATCCCAGGACCCTCTGCAGTGCCATATCAGCCTTAGGCACAGCCCAGGTCCCCATCCCTCTTTGGGAACCCACAGCCTGGGGAGGGCACCCCGCATCCAGGGCCCCCCACGTCCTCCTGCCCCATCCTTCCGGGGACCCCCTCACCTTTGAAGACAAAGTTGTAGTCCTCCTCGGCGCTGCTCATATCTCCCAGCTGCCGCCCAGTTTCCTCCTTCCCTCCGCCCGAGGTTTCCTCCTTCCTTCCACGGAGCGGGGCGGGCTGCGGGGAGGCGATGCGGGGGGCAAAGTCTCCTCACCGCCGGGCTGTGAGTGGGGTCCCAGCAGTGAGTGGGGTCCCAGGAGGGAGCGCAGGCGGGGAGCGAAGGCGACGCGAGCGGCGTTGGCGGAGCAGGGAGGCCCGGGCCGGCTGCCTCCAGGCGTGGGAGCGGCGGCGCAGGTTGGGCAGGTAATGTCACCCCTGGGACCGTCACGGGGCACCCGGAGGAGGAGCCGGGCCGGGTCCTGGCTGCCAAGGCCACGCGGCGCGGGGCAGGCTGGGGCAGCGGGGCCCTGGGCTCAGCGCGGTGCTGGCCGGGCACCAACGGCCTTCCGCACCGCTGCTGCCATCACGGGACAGATGGAGACACGGGGGAAGCAGCCCCGGCAGGAACACCACGGGGCTCCCAGCAGTGCTGCACCGCGGACCCCCTGCCCTCAGCCCGCTTTGCCGGGCACACAGCCGACCCCATCCCACCCTCCCACCCTCCATTGACCTGAGAGACAGGCAGAAGGACACGAGCACCAGACGTGGTTTTATTCCCCCTCCCTCGCTGCCCAGCAGCACGGCTGAGCTCCTGCCGTGGTTCCCCCCACGCAGGCGCTGCTGCTCAGCCGTGGCACCGCAGTTCCATGCTCAGGACGCGGCTCAGGATGCGGCTCAGGATGCGGCTCAGGATGCGGCCACCTGCGTCAGCGGCTCCTCCAGGTACTGCACCAGCGCCTGCGCCTGCGGGCAGGGATGGGTGTGAGTAGACCCCACAATCCGTGGGCAAACCCCCATCCTGCCCCGACACCAATGTGGGATCCGTGCGGACAGTCCTCGCTTTGATCTAAATTTCACCGTGGAACCTTAAAAAGGCTCAGTTTTGCGGCTCAGCTGGAGTGGGACACCTCAAAACCTCAGCACGGAGGAAGGAGGCATCCCCGGCACAGCCGCTTCCCCCACCTCTTCCTCCCAGCATTAACCCCCTTAATGGGGTTAATTCACACCTTGTGGGAACGCAGCCCCCCCCCGACCCCCTCACCTTGGCTTTCAGCATCCCAAAGCCGACCGTCTCCTTGGCATACATGCACAGCAGGAGGTTCGCCACGCGGGTGATGGCCACGCGTCCCTCCTGCCCAGAGAGAATCGCAGCACGGTTGGGTTGGAAGGGACCCCAATGATCCTCTGCTTCCAATCCCGTTGCCACGGGCTGCCCACCCCCCGCTCCGGCTGCTCAGGGCCCCCCAGCGGCCTCAGACACCGCCAGGGATGGGGCACCCACAGCTGTGAGCAGTGCCAGGGCTCTCCTCACGCCCCCCTGCGCCCTCCTCCCTTAATGGAGAGCCACACCACGTTCCCATCGCTCCCCTCCCGTTCCCAACCCCCGGAGCAGTGCAGACACGGCCGTGCTGAGCTCTCCCTGGAGCCCCTCTGCCACAGAGCATCCCCCCCCCGCCCCACTGCCACAGCTCCAGTCTGTCCGTGCTGGGGATGTGCTGCTCCGGATGGGGCCTCACAACGGCGGAGCAGAGCGGGACGGCCCCCTCTGTGCCCCCATAATGCAGCCCGGGGGCAGTCGGCCTTCGGGCCCCGAGCACACACTGCTCTCACGTCAGGTTTCCATGCAGTGGGACCCCCAGGGCTGCAGCGCTCAGCTCCTCTCCCACTCTGAGCACATATGTGGACCCCGGCCCAGCACTGCGCCCTCCGCCTGCCCCGTCCCCCTTCCTTCTGTCACACCAATGCAAACCATGGAGGGTGCACTCAGTGTCACCGTGTGCCACTGAGAGAGACACTGCAGAGCACCCGGATGGCACGGAGCCCACTGGGGGTCACACGGAGCCTTCTGGGGCTCACGTGGAACCTGCTGGGGGACACACGGAGCCCTGGAGGGGTCCCACATGGTGCCCACTGGGAGTCCCACACAGAGCCGGCTGGTGAACACCTCGGAGCCCACCGGGGGTCCTGCTGGAGGTCCCGCATGGAGACCACTGGGGGTCACCTTGGAGCCCTCTAGGGGTCCCACTGGGGGTCACACATGGAATCTCTGAGGGTCCCACATGGAGCCCACTGGGGGTCACACAGAGCCCACTGCAGGTCCTGCATGGAACCTGCTGGGTGTCCTACATGGAGCCCCCTGGGGGTCACCACGGAGCCTGCAGGGGGACACACAGTGCCCACTGGGGGTCCCTCACAGAACCTGCAGGGGGACACACGGTGCCCATTGGGGGTCCCCCATGGAACCTGCAGGGGGACACAGTGTCCACTGGGGGTCCCTCATGGAGTCCACTGGGGGTCCCTCACGGAACCTGCAGGGGGACACACAGTGCCCACTGGGGGTCCCTCATGGAGCCCACTGGGGGTCTCGCAAGGAGCCTGCAGGGGGTCACCATGGTGCCTGCAGGGGTACACACATTGCCCACTGGGGATCCGGCATGGAGCCTGCAGGAGGACACACAGTGCCCTGGAGGGGTCCCTCATGGAGCCTGCTGGGAGTCACCATGGAGCCTGCTGGGGGTCCCCCATGAAGCCTGCAGGGGAACACACGGTGCCCACTTGGGGTCCCGCATGGAGCCCACTGGGGGACACACGGTGCCCATTGGGTGTCCCTCACAGAGCCTGCAGGGGGACACACGGTGCCCATTTGGGGTCCCTCACGGAGCCCACTGGAGGACACACGGTGCCCATTTGGGGTCCCTCACGGAGCCCACTGGAGGACACACGGTGCCCACTGGGGGTCCCCTATGGAGCCCAGTGGGGGTCCTGCATGGAGCCTGCAGGGGGACACACAGTGCCCATTTGGGGTTCCCCATGGAGCCCACTGGGGGTCCCGCACGGAGCCCACTGGGGGACACACGGTGCCCATTTGGGGTCCCTCACGGAGCCCACTGGGGGACACACGGTGCCCATTGGGGGTCCCACATGGAGGCCGCAGGGGGACACACGGTGCCCACTGTGGGTCCCGCACGGAGCCCACTGGAGGACACACGGTGCCCATTGGGGGTCCCACACGGAGCCCACTGGGGGACACACGGTGCCCATTGGGGGTCCCACACGGAGCCCACTGGGGGACACACGGTGCCCATTGGGGGTCCCACACGGAGCCCACTGGAGGACACACGGAGCCCACTGGAGGACACACGGTGCCCATTTGGGGTCCCGCCCGGAGCCCACTGGAGGACACACGGAGCCCACTGGAGGACACACGGTGCCCATTTGGGGTCCCGCCCGGATCCCACTGGAGGACACACGGTGCCCATCGGGGGTCCCTCCCGGAGCCGCAGCGCGCAGCCCCGCCCGTGGGCGCCCCGAGCCACGGCGGCGGCGCGGCCGTACCATGCAGTCCATGAGGATGAAGCGGAGGTTGTCCTCGTTGAAGGCGTGGTGCCCGTTCTTGTCGTACGCCACCCAGATGTTGCTGGCGATGGCCGCCGTCACGCGGGCGTCCGTGTCCCCGTAGCCCGAGTAGGCCAGGAGGGAGCCCTCATTGTTCAGCAGCCTGAAACACAGCGGGGCGCCGATACCTCCCGAACGACCTCCCGAACGACCTCCCCGACCGCCGCGCGGGTTACAGCGCGCCGCCGCCGCCCCGCCGCCCCCCGGCCCCGCTCACAGCGTGCTCTGGACGCCGCCGGTGTTGGCCTGGCTCAGCACCTGCGTCAGCGCTTTGGGCCGCAGCATGGCAGCCCGCGGGGCGCGGCGGGGCGCGGGGCGGGCCGGGGGCGCGGGGCCGCTGCCCGGGGCCGGTGCCCGGTGTAGGCCGCGGCCGTTCGCGGCCCGGCGCGGCGCGCGGTGAGGTTCGGCGGAGCGGCGTTCGGCGGCGTTCGGGGCGGTTCCGCGCTCCGTTCCGCGCCGCGCTCCGACTCCGTCGGCTCTCGGTCCGCCGCGCCGCGAGGGGGCGCTCGGCGGCGGCGCGGGCCGTGGCGGCGCTCCGTCCCCGCCTTTCTCTGTCGGCCCGGGCTGGCGGGGCGGGCGGCGAAGATGGCGGAGCCGAGCGGCGGCGGCGGGCCGGGCCCCGGCGGGCCGGAGCTGGGAGGCCCCGGCGGAGCCCTCATCCGCGTCACGGTGAAGACCCCCAAGGACAAGGAGGAGATCGTTATCGCGGACGGCGCCTCCGTGCGCGAGGTGGGGGCGGGACGGAGGATCGGGCCTAGGCCCGGGCGCCGCGAGGGGCCGGAGGGGACGCGGGACGGGGCCGAGGCCGGGGGGTGGGCGCTGTGAGGGGGCGGGGGGGGGGGTGGGCCGGAGGGGAGGAGGCTGAGAGTTGGAGGGGAGGAACTTCGGGGGGGTGTGAGGAGCCGGGGCGGGGGGGGCTGGAAGGTGAGGGGGCGTGGAGCGGCCTCGGGGCCGTAGGTGAGGGGGGGGCGGCACGGGGCCTGGAGCCGAGCGGGGGGGGGAGGGCTGGAGCCTCCCCGGGCCCTGGGGTGCGGGGGGAGGGATGGGCTGCGGCTGAGCGACGGCGGGCGTTGGGTGGGGGCTGAGGGGGCTGAAACCCGCGGAGGGGCGAGAACGGGGCGTTGTCGGGGCTGTGCGGGAGGGGGAGTCGGGGCCGTGCCGGTGGGAACGGGATGTGAGGCCGGGAAGGGTCTCCAGGCTTGGGGGGATGGGGGGCACGGCCCTGGGGCTGCGCTGCTGTGGGGCAGCGGGTGCTGTGGGGCAGCAGGTGGGCGTTGCACGGTGGGGCCGGGCCTGCAGGGAGCTCCCTTCGGGCGATGCTTCAGGTCAGGGGAGATGGGGGGTGCGGCGCTGGGGCTGCGCTGCCAGGAGGTGTGGGAAGGGCAGCGGGGAGCAGCGGCATGGGGTGCTGTGGGGCAGCGGGTGGGTGTTGTGGATCTGAGTCTGGAGGGGGCTCCCTTCGGGCCAGGCGATGTCTGCAGGTCGGGGGAGATGGGGGGGGACGGACACGGCCCTGGGGCTGTACTGCAGGGAGGTGTGGGGAGCAGGGGGTCGGGGTGCTGTGGGGCAATGGATGGGCAGTGTGTGGTGGGGCTGAGGCCTGAGGCTGCTACCTCTCTCCCTCCTCGCTCCTCTCATGTCGGCCTTTGGGGCGAAGGTAGAGTGAAGCAGAAAGAAGGGAACATCAGATGTGTGTGGGTTTGCTCCGGGCAGGGAGCTCCACAGGGCACTGTGCATTCGGATTGCAGGAGGGGATTTACAAGAAGCGCCGTGCAGGTGGCGATGCCCGCTGGGGCAAGGTGTCAGCAGTGTGGATCTTGGCTTTGTGCTTTGCTGTGTGCTTTGACGTGGGCTTCAGGGCAAGAGGTTGTGGTGTGCTGGTGCTGCTGGGAGCTGGGCAGGAGCTGTGTGCTGTGTGTGGCCCTTCTGCTGCTTCCCGGCCCTCTCCTGTGAGCGTGCAGAGCAGAGGGTGAAGCTGCACGGCCCGGATCGCCTCAGTTCCAGGGGTCCGTCCTCCCAGGCCCACTTTTTGGGGAGTTCTGGCGCCAGGGCAGCGAACTGCCCCAGAAGAGGTGCGCCCTTCTGGTCCTGACCTTTCCACGTGAATTTCCTGAAGTCCGTGGCTTCCAAATGCAAAGGTTTTTTTCCTCACCTATTGACTTGGGAACGCCCCACCTGAGCTGACAGTGACAGTCTTATTGGCAGGTGGCGATCCCTCCCCGTCACACAGCACAGAGGAGATGTCGGTGTTGGGTGGTGTGGATGCTCACAGGGAGTACAGTCACAGGAATAGGAATAGGAGAAGACCTACTTTACATCCATTGGCTGATAAAGGACCGGGCCCTTTTCCGAGGAGCTCTGTCCTGTATTAAAATCAGAGCTGGGCTTTCCTTGGGAAAAAATAAGATGAGCAGAGAGGAATAAAGCTCAATCATCCCAAGGATAAGCGGTGGGTTTGGATCGGGCCTCAGGGGCACGCTCGCTTTGGGAGCTTTCAGCTCATCTTCAGGTGACTGTTCTGAAGTTTACTCCCCACGTTTTGATGCGGCGCAGTGCTCATCTCTGCTTTTTCCCCTCACACCTCAGGCTCCCTCAGCAGCCGGAGCTGCTCTGCTACCTGCGTGGCTCCGTTCCGTTGGGCTGCTGAAGCTCTGCAGGTTCCTTTCGCCGTTTGTGCAGTGAATGTTGGGCATTTGGAGCATTACCTTCAGATTCCGGCCTTCGCTCTTCTGCCTGAAAAGCGCCGCGTTTTGTTTTTCAGTTCAAAGAAGAGATTTCCAGGCGGTTCAAAGCCAAACAGGATCAGCTGGTTCTGATCTTCGCTGGGAAGATCCTGAAGGATGGAGACACTCTGAATCAACACGGGATCAAAGATGGGCTGACCGTGCATTTGGTCATTAAGACTCCACAGAAGTAAGAAACTGTTCCGTCGCGGGGGGGGACTGGGAGTGAGCGGGTGGTGGTCCGACACGTGAGCTCTTCTTGCTACAGCATTGCTGCACAGCTCTGGGTTTATCGCTTGGCCCATCTTTTCCCCTGGGTTGTGCACCTGTGTGAGCTTGTGGGGGGATAAAGGCGTCCTTAATGCAATTAGCATACGTGGCTTTGTGTGTGCAGAGCCTTTACGACTGGCAGCCTGGGAAGAAACCATTGGAACGTGGTTGTGTCCTCGATCTGATAACGATGACTCACTGTTAGCAGAAATTACCTTCCCAGCAAGCTAGTAGTAATGCTGAAAGCAATACCCAGGGCTTATTTCACTTCCTGCTGTGTACCCTCACCCTGCAAACTGCAGCGCCATCTCCAAAGGTAACGAGAGCGCTGTCCTGGCTTTTCATTTTGTTCTCTACCCGCCGTAGGGAAGTGCTCACTGAAGGCATTTTACAGCCCCTTCCTGTGCTGAGAGAAACCAACTGCTCGTTCTCCTGCTTCCTCCTTCCTTTTTTGGTTAAGCTTCCTATCTGCTTTGTCCTCTGCTCCCACTCAGGGGTTTTCAGCATCGGTCAGATGGGTCTGGAAAGCACACAGGGACCTTTGGGTTTGGCGTTCGGAAGTCCTGGAATACATGTCAGAAGGGAAAGGGATGTGGAGAAGGGAATCCTTCTGGGTCTGGGAGAGGGAAAGAGAAAATAATGTACTGTTGGTTGTTTGGGGGGACATAATGGCATTTCTTATTTGAGGTGAGTAAAGGGAATGTTGTGATTCCGTCTCGTTTGAAAGCTCTTTGGTGCTCTTGAGCCCAGGACTGTTGCTGCTACCACTGCAGATGCCTCAGAGAAGCCTCTAAAAGCTCTTTTTAAGGCCTGTAAAAGTCCTGAGGGAGAGCTGTGATTATGAGGTATTGCTGGGGTTGGTTAACTCAGTAAAGCCGATGTGCTGCATCTGCTGCTCTGTGGCTTGTGGTGCTGTGTGTGTCTGGTAAAAGGAGCTGTGCTGAACTTGTGCTGGAATGAGAAATCTCCTTTATGAGATACAGCCAGTAAATAGCAGGGGTGAATTTGTAGCCGCCTCGCCAGAAATACTCTGCAACTCCATGGGATCCTCACTGCTTTGTGCCTCGTGTTCTCTGTCTGTACAGTAAGACAGGGACTTATTTGCCCCAGTGAACACCATAATAACATTCAGCACACGAGAGAAGCTGCAGCCAGGCCAACTGCTGTTTACCCCTTGCAATAGCCCTGCTGTAACCTCCTGTGGTTTCTGTGGGAGCTGCAGGAGGATTTTCCTGTTTGGAGCAAACTCGTTGCTCAAGGATACGGCCGAGGTAAACAGTTTGGTGTGCTTCAGGCCGGAGCTCATACAGCTCAGAGTGAGAGCAGTCGGGCTGCTTTGTGTGGGCTGGGGTGAAATGTGAGGGCTGTTGTGCAGCGGGGTGGGAGGCAGGTCCTGGCAGATGGAAGGCAGCTGGGAGCCACGGCCGTGCGTCCATACAGATGGGAATGGGAGCGGCCTGGAGGAGCTGCCTGCTGCGGGCTCAGAGGGAAGCCTGCACAGAGAACGCTCCTCAACTCTCCCAAATCCCAGAAGCATAACGGCTCGTTCTGTTTCTTTGTAGGGTCCAAGATCCTACATCTGCTGCTTCTGCCCCCGGTGCTGCTTCTGCCCCCACCGCAACGTCCCCTTCTCCTGCTGCCCCATCTCAGCCTTCCACATCCAGCAGTGCCGCTCCGGACGCGGGGAGCGGCAGCCGACGGAGCAGTGGGTCGGGGACTCTGGGAGGTCCTGGAGATGGAGGCCCCAACAGTGCTACGTCGATCCTTTGTAAGTGGGGACCACAAGAAAGTCAGGAAAGAAGTGTTTCCTAGGTGTAGATGGAGGAGTTGGGGTTTTTGACCCTGTGATTGTTTCTCCTGCTCACCTGAGTTGTGTTCCTCAGCACGTCTTGGTTTGCCTGCTGAGGATAACCCCCAAACCCTTTGTGCAGGGGATGTCCCCCCTGAGAGCTGCCTGCTGCGGGATCAGGGCACCCCCAGATCGGTGTGGGTGCAGTTCAGCCCACGCACATCCCCTCCTTCTGCCGCTGCCATCAGTTCCTGACCCACAGCTCTCTCCTCCCCCCCCGGTGTTGTTCCCTCTGCAGCTGGTTTTGGTGGCATTACCGGGCTGGGCAACCTGGGCATGGGCTCTGCCAACTTCATGGAGCTCCAGCAGCAGATGCAGCGACAGCTGATGTCCAACCCGGAGATGCTCTCTCAGATCATGGAGAACCCCTTGGTGCAGAACATGATGTCGAACCCCGATCTCATGCGGCAGATGATCATGGCCAACCCGCAGATGCAGCAGCTGATGGAGCGAAATCCGGAGATCAGCCACATGCTGAACAACCCGGAGCTGATGAGGCAGGTGGGTCGGCACGCCGGGACTGATCCGAGTCCATCCCACAGCTTTGTGGTGGAGCAGCTTCAGAGTTGGCTCTCAGCAGGGAGCGTGGGAATGCCAGAACGGTGAATTCAGGGATCTCTTCCTTTTCCTTCCCACTGTAAACCCCTCACTGACAGATGGTGGTCTCGAGTGAAGTAAACAGCGATTACTCAGCCCGCATGCATGTGGCTCTCATCTCCCTTTTGGAGCTGCTGAATCTATCGTGTGTTGGGCAAAAAAGGATTCTTGGATCATTGTAGTGTGCCGCACACGAGGCTGCTGTGTTCTGATCAGTGCATGGGAGCAAAAGCAGTCATGGAAAAGTGAAGCTGCCGTGAATGCGTTCTGTTCTTCTCTTTTTCTGCTGGTAGATTAATACAGGATGCACGGCTGTACAGATCTGTTTTGGTACCAGTAAAATATTACACTGGTAATGGGCTGGGGTCCTGGAGGGCTCTATTTTCTGTACAGCCCCAGAGGAGAGGTGGTCCGTGCCCTGGAGGACACAGGGGAGGCAGCATGAGGGGAAAATGAGAGCCTGAGCGTTCCGTAGTCCTCAGCAGGGCTCTGCTGCTCCCCAGGAGGACTGCTCTGGATGTGTTTCCGCGTGGCTGCTGAAGGAGCCCTGTTTCCATGCACTTCCCATTATCTTTTATTTATTTCAGCTGTGTCGGCCCTATGTGAAACTGTGGAGTTGCGGGGCTAAATTGTGAATGTTCCATATTTATGCAGCTCAAAGGATGTCCGGATGCTCCTTGAGCAGGAGGGAGCTGTCAGGAGCCTGGAGCTGGCGAACTGCTCGGTTTTCCTCCAGCAGGAAGGATCCCAGCTTTTCCATCTTAGGTTTTTGAATGCAGTCCACCTACTTTGAGTGGGAACATGTGGCTGTTCGATGTTTGGATGTTCCCATACTGCTTAGAAATCAGACAATCCCATACAGCTGAATTGGGGTTATAAAGGCAGAGAGCTGAGCGAGGTGGGAGGAGCCAGCATCCCTGGGCTCTCTTTGCTTGGATAAATGATCTCTCTGCTCCCTGGCTGTGAAACGGGTTTAATTATACTCTTCCTTCTGGGAGCTGAGGGTTAACTCTTTCAGTGCTCGGCTGGCAGCTCAGTGCTGTGTTGCCGGGCTGCTCACAAACCTCTGGGTGCACCTCGCTCTGCTGCGGTGCATGCGGGCCCAACTGTTCCACGTTCTCCTCTCTCTGGCAGACAATGGAGTTGGCTCGTAACCCCGCCATGATGCAGGAGATGATGCGGAACCAGGACCGTGCTTTGAGCAACCTCGAGAGCATTCCAGGAGGGTACAACGCCCTGCGCCGCATGTACACGGACATCCAGGAGCCCATGTTCAGCGCCGCTAGGGAGCAGGTATGGAGCACACCTCTGCAGCACAGCACAGCACGTGGAGAAGGGAAGCTGGTTGTTCCTCCTCCAACCACAGCTCCTGGTCCCCTCCCTCTGTAGGTGATGAACGCAGCTGGTAGGAGAAGGCGGTGCGGTGCCGGCTCTCTGCTTTCATTGCACGGGCTGGGGGTGTGAGTGGGGACCTGCCGCTGCTCCTTCGTGCTCCAAGTAGTCAGGATGGCCAGCATCGCCGTAGCTCCGTTAGCATGGTGGGGCTCTCCGTGTTAGCTCCAGCCTGACACCTTTGGGTCGGGGCTGGCTGGGATCCAGCTGGCTTTGGAGCACAGGAGGAGTGAGCGCAGGTCTGTCTGCGGGTGGTGCAGACGTCCTCCGGGCTGACATTACCCGTGGGTATGGCTGGGTGCTGATTGCACGTGGGTGTTTGGAAGCCCAGTCTGGGGCTCTGGCCTTTTCTTGAGCTGGGGGTTTCTCTGAATGTGGTGTGTGGGTTACGCACTTCACAGGAGGCAAATTCTGGTGTGTGTTGAGCAAACTGAGTACGAGTGACTGCTTCCCAGCTCACACAGTGGTGGGATGAGTCCGGCTTTCCCCGTTTGAGCTGACTAATTAGGCTGTTTCTTCTTTCTCTCTTCCCTAGTTTGGCAACAACCCCTTCTCTTCCTTGACGGGGAACTCCGAGAGCTCCAGCTCTCAGCCTTTGCGGACAGAGAACAGAGAGCCGTTGCCGAACCCCTGGAGCCCCAGCCCCCCTGCTTCCCAGAGCCAGGCGCCCAGCAGCGAAGGGAGCACCGGCTCAGGAAGCACCCAGAGCACACCGACCGTGTCCAACCCCTTTGGGCTGAATGCTGCTAGCTTCGGGGCAGGTACGTCACAAGAGAGGGACCGGGGGTGCTCAGATGGCACTGACCAGCCGGGTGTTGGTGGGGGTTGCTGCAGAATGGGGCTGCTCTGCAGACAAATGTTATTGCTACCGGACCAGAATTGGATTATTTCTTGTGTGCCTGTGGAGGAGCACTTTGGGAGCTCCGCTGTCCCTGCAGCCATTGAGAGCACGGGAGAGAGGGACCGTGTTCCCTGTTGGCCCGTGGGTGAAGTAAAGGTGGTGTTGCGCTTCAGGCACTGTGGCACTGCTCTACATTGCACTGTAAGGAGTTTTCCTTTGTTTTCTCTTTCCTTTACCCTTGCAGGCATGTTTAACAGCCCGGAGATGCAAGGTCTCTTGCAGCAGATTTCGGAGAATCCTCAGCTGATGCAGAACATGATCTCTGCCCCTTACATGCGGAGCATGATGCAGACCCTTGCCCAGAACCCAGACTTTGCAGCACAGGTAAAAGTGTTGCAGTTGTATCTGCTATTTATTATCAGGCAGGACTTGAGCGCAGTGCTTGTGAGAACAGTCTGCTCCTGTAGTCAGAGGGGTTTGCCTTGCAGAAAGCTGAGAGCTGAGTGAGTGTAGACAATTCTGTTTCACTTCTCCATAGCTTGAAGGCAGACACAACGCTAAGCCCTGTATTTTAGTAGAGCCACTAACAGGAGGAGATGGCTTTCATGGGAGCATGAGGAGTGGCCCTTCTCTTTGCCCATGGGTTTTGTTCAACGCCACTGCCAGGAACTGGGCTGTCTTGTGTCAGTCTTTCAGTTCCCATAGGCAGGAAAACACGATGAAAGCCCAGGGAGAAAGTTGGGGACACGAGCGTTGTGTTCTTTGTGGCTTAGTTACGTGGAGTGTAACAGGCATGGGCAGCAATGCTCTGACCCTGCCTACGTGTGCTGTCTCTCGCTAGATCATGGTAAACGTTCCTCTCTTTGCTGGGAACCCACAGCTTCAGGAACAGCTCCGCCTTCAGCTCCCAGTCTTCCTGCAGCAGGTAACAGCCCCTGTCTGGCCCTGTGCTGTCCTCACGTGGGCTTGGGTGGGTTGGGCTGTGACAGCGAGGGGTTGGCGCAGGGGAAGGAGAGGGAGAGCTTGTTTGGACAAGGCAATGTAAATGAGGTAATCTGAATTACCTCGAGGTTGACTTGAAATGAGACGAGTTCAACTGCGCGAAACCCCTGTGTGGATGCTCTCTCCCAGTAATGAGCTTATGAAAATTAGACTGGCTAATTGCGCTTGAGCAGCTGGTTCACTCAAGTGGATCAAAACAGCTTTAACTCTGGAGGCACGCGTGCCCCGTCCTAATCTGATTCTCCTACTTTATGTAGGAAATCTGATGGAAACTCTTGGAGTGTGTCTGTGCAGATGAGCCTGGTGGTGTAGGATGGGAAGGACAGCCCAGACCGTGGGTTGGCTGTGGCTGCAGCGCTGTGCTGATGCTGTTCAGACTGCCAGCTGGTGGAGCACTGCCTGCAGGAGCTCTCACTGTTCACCACCGCTGTCTCTCTCCTTCGTTCCCAGATGCAGAACCCAGACTCCCTGTCCATTCTCACCAACCCCCGCGCCATGCAGGCGCTCCTCCAGATCCAGCAGGGACTACAGACGCTGCAAACAGAGGCCCCAGGACTCGTGCCAAGGTAAGGAGTGCTCCTCGGAGTGGGATGCTGCAGGCAGAGCCGGTGTGCCTGACGCCAGCAGGCAGCCTGGCTGCCCATTTCACCAAGCAGATCTGCTGCTCGGTGTGCATCTGCAGGGCTCTGTGGGCTCCAGCTGATGGGCACTTTCTGCTTGTTTGCGCTTCATGCGGGAAGTCCTTGACCTTTTCTTTTTGGAGAAGAGATTTGGGATCCGTTTGGTCCCTCCTCTGTCTTTTGTCTGAGGTGTTTAAGTGTAGGGTGGACTCAGTTTTACTCTGAGGAACGGTATGAGATGCGCACCACCGTGGGGCTGGGTGGGTAAGTTAGGGCACATTGTGCTGCCGTGTGCCCTCAGGCCCTCTGCTCTCTGTCAGTTGGCTCACATTCAGTCTCTGCAGTTTTTCTGGGCTGTGCCTGCGTTAGGATGGCTTGCTCCTAGTGGCACTGTGGCTGGGATACAAGCGCAACCAGTCCTGGGGCACGGCCAGCCTGGCTGAGCCTGCTGGCTGCCCGTGCCGCCTCGCTCTCACAAGATAGGCAGGGGACAGCCAGAAGTGCCAGCCCGCGTCTGAGCAAACCCTGCCTTCCTCTGCAGCCTCGGCTCCTTTGGCATGCCTCGAATGCCCCCGTCCTCCACAGGAGGAAGCACAATCCCGGAGAACCCCGTTCCCTCCGCTTCGACGCCGGCCAGTGCCTCTCCAGCCGGGGGTGGTAACCCCCAACAGCAGCTCATGCAGCAGATGATCCAGCTGCTGGCCGGAGGAAGCTCTCAAGTATGTAACTGCGGAGTGATAGGATGCCTTAGGTTGGAAGGGATCTCAAAGATCATCCACTTCCAATGCCCGTGCCATGGGCTGGCTGCACACTGCCTGCCCAAGGTCCATCCACAGCCTTGGGCACCCACAGCTCCGGGCAGCACTGCCACAGCCCCACTTCCCTCTGAGTAAAGAATTTCCACCTAACGTCTAACTGAAATCTCCCCTCCTTTACTTGAAAGCCATTCCCCTCGTGGGCACCATATGCCCACACGAAAGATCACTCTCCCTCCGATTTATGAGCTCCCCCCAAGTTCTGGATGCCCATTTACATGCTGGTGGGCTTCTCGGGGACATCTCCGGGGTGAGCTTAGGGTTGTCCTGCTCCCACCCCGCTCCAGGGCCGTGGTTCTGCAGCAGCCTTCCTTTGGCTCTGGTGCATGTGCTGAGTTTGCTGGCTGTGGTCCCAGGCCAGGTTAGTTCTTCGGGCTTGAAACTGAGTGCCGGCCATCCCGGTTGCTGCAGGCATGGAACTGGCCCTGTGTGCGCAGCGCGGCTGCTCTGCCAAAGCCACCGACGATCCGGGGAGGTGGACAACACCGCTAAAAACGTCTCAAGAATTTCAGTGCTGCTACAGCAGCGTCCCCACTGCGCCGCTGTCCCCGATGCGCTCTGTGCCGTCTGCCGCTGAGGTCTTTGTCCTTTCCCTCTGCAGGCGCAGAGTCCCGAAGTGCGATTCCAACAGCAGCTGGAGCAGCTGAATGCCATGGGCTTCATTAACCGTGAGGCCAACCTGCAGGCTCTTATCGCCACGGGCGGGGACATCAACGCAGCCATTGAGAGACTGCTGGGCTCCCAGCCTTCCTAAGCTCCCGTCACGCCGCCCCGCAGATGTCAGCACACGCATCCATTCACATGCGCAGGGGGATCTTTCAGGAAAGCCCGCCGTCATTTTCATATCTGACAGCTGTCCATGTATTTAAAACAAAAAAGATACAGCTTAACCCCCGACCTTCCTACTAAGTTAAGATTTCATGTTGAAATGCTCTTTAACTGGCTTGTATGTGGATTCCAGTTCTCATCGTGGCCACAGAGACTTCAGATGTGTATTTTTCCTCAATATGCCCTCTGTTTCAGACACTCTTCTCTCTCTCTAGATGGTAGAGGCGATACTCCTAGTTATTTACCTGAATGATTGTGTTTTGAGTAGCTTGATTTTAACTGTACATGATTCCCTCCCTTCGCCCTCCTTTCAGGCAAATATTTAAAACTTGAGCCAAGTTTGCTTTCCGGTTCTTTCTCCCGGCATCTTCTTGGGGATAATAGAGCAAAAGAAAAATCGCAGCGACTTGGAAATTTCTGATGTCGTTTGTCTTAATAATTCCATGGGACGAAGGGGGCCCTCGGCACGCGGGGGGCTGCCGTCTCCTGCTCCGGGGTTGGCCTGCGTGCAAACCACGCCTGAACTGTGGTGTCTTCACGCAGTTGGGATGGCGTCACGGAGCCCCGGCGGCCTTCAGGGATGGGGTTTGCTGTTGTGGAAGCTGAGCTGAAGGCGCTGTGCGGAGGAAGGCGGTGGAGAGCCGCGCTGCTGCCCCAGCGCTCCTCGCGTCGGGCGCTCGGTGCTCTTCTGCTCCGCGCGTTCAATATCTGTAAGAGGGAAAGGAGATGGAAAGATCCGATCTCTCCACGGGAAAGCGTTGGTGTCCGCGTGCTTCCCAGCCCGGAGCCTTCCTCCTTTCTCCCTCCGTTGTGCGTTTGAACGCTGCGTTCCGTGGAGGACCGACGGGGCCGCGCTTTCCCAGGGCCTGCGGGGCCGTGTGAGCTGCAGCCCAGGTTTACCAACGAGAAACAACAACAATAAATGCGCACAACCATCCGTCTCCCTGCGCTCCGTGTATCGTCCTTCGTCGCCGCTGATTGAGTTCTCCTCGTTAACTCGTGATGAAGCTCTCGCCCTCAGGCAGAGGGTGGGGGTCGGTGCAGTCCCCACCTCTCCAGCCTTCCTCCCCTTTGCAATCCCACATTTAACGTAATTCTTCCCTTTTTTTCAGCAGGGGAGGATGGGGCAGAGAGAGGGAAAGGAAGGGACGGCAGCAGCGCTCCGTACAGCTGCAGAACAGCGCATTGGGTGGGGGTGAGCAGCGCCGCGGTGTGGAGCTGAGGTTGCAGGAGATGGGGCGCTGTGTGGGGCTGAGCGTTTGTCCCACGCTGTGCTCTGTGGGGTTGCAGTCTTCTATTCCATGCTCTGTTCTACCGTCCCGTGTCCTTGCAGCACAGTGCCAGCCCCACCAGCAGCCCGTGCCTTCATCCCACACTCTTCCTCACTCGCCCTCTGGATGAGCTCCCTTCACTGATGTGCTCAGCAGGAGAATGCCAATGATGAGTAACGTATAGGTGCCGAAATCATCATCTATCACAGAGCTGTAGGCGTTGGAAGGGGCCTCCAGAGATCACTGAGCCCAACCCCCCGCAGAGCAGCTCCCTGCAGCAGGCTGCACCGCTCGGCGTGCAGGAGGGTCTGCAATACCTCCAGCCAAGGAGAACCCACGGCCCGAAAAGAGGTTGGCCGCGTCCCTTTGGCTCCCACAGAGATGGATGGACCCCGAGCAGATCCCCTCTCAGCCTCCCTTTCTCAGGGCTGAACAGCCCCGGGTCGCTCAGCCTCTCCTCGCAGGGAGATGCTCCAGGCCCTGCATCACCTCTGAGCCCTCCGCTGGGCTCCCTCCAGGAGATCGCTGTCTGTTTTGTGCTGGGAGCCCGGAATGAGCACAGTGCGCCTCACCGGGGCAGAGCAGAGGGGAGGATCACCTCCGTCGCCCTGCTGGCCACGCTCCTCGTAATGCTGTTAGTGCACCCCAGGGTCCCATTGGCCCCCTTGGCCGTCGGGGGCACGCTGCTGGCTCGTGGCCGACCTGTTGCCCACCGGGACCCCCACGTCCCTCTCTGCAGAGCTCCCCTCCGGCAGCTCATCCCCAACCTGTGCTGCTGCACGCAGCCGTTCCTCCCCAGCTGCAAGGCTGCGCCTGCTTCTGTTAAACCCCATCTGCTTCCTCCCTGCCCAGCTCTCAGCCTGCCCACGGCTCGTAGCTCGCTCAGCACTCAGCCCTCATTTCGGAGCATCTGATTGAATGGCTGCCTGTCCTTGGGTGATACCAATGTGGTAGTGGGAAATAAGGAGGACGGAGGGGAATATCTCTACCCATCACATCCCAACCTACACCCGGAGTGAGACAGCTTGGCGTCGGGTGGAGGCCCCGGCTGCTTCTCTCTTCCATTATTGCATTTCTCTTGCTGAAGATCCCTTGTTAGAACAGAACGCCTTACAACAAGCCTTCTAGTCTGTCATGCTGCATCCGTAACCGTCTGCAATACCTGCAAGCTGCTGCAGCTCTGCAAGTGAGAGCTCAGCATGTAATGCAACGATGCAGCAGCTCTGTTCCTACAAACGAGCCGCTAGAAGGCACTGTGTGTCTGCTGCTTCAAATCACCCTATGGTGGATGGGGGGAAAGCGCTTCTCCTGAAGGCAACTGCAGCAACAGCCAGAGGGGTTAATGGGGAAGCTGCAAAGCGCAGCGTCTGTCCGTGGTGCAGCGCTCTTGGGAAGGTTTACACCGTGCTGAATTTGTTGTCCTCGTGGGTCTGCAACCCTCGCTCTGTCCGGATGGTACCGTGGGTGTGTACCACCCCAAAAGCATGCTTAGCACCTGTCCATATATCTCAGGCTACGTCAGCCTTCTGAGCAGAAGTCCCCACAGGTACTGGCTGTGCTGGGGTTCCCCCGGCAGCAGTTACTGCACATCCTGCAGTACGGTTTCCCTGCCTCACAAAAGTGCTTCCGTCGATGAATCCTCAGCATCGCCCAATGGTTCCTCCTGTAGGTCTGTCCCACTCTCCATCAGTCACACTGCTGGCTCGGCGGTGGCTCCGTGTTTTTGCTCCGAGCGTTCTGCAAATTGCTGTCTTCCTTCTCTTTGGAGCTCTCAGTGGAGCTCTCTGTTGAGGATCGCGATGGTCATTTAAACCAAGAAATTCAGCAGACTCGCAGCCCGTGGCACGCAGTCCTCTCTTGTAATTGTGGCATCCACGTACTGCAGTGAAGTCCCACCCTGGGATGGAGGCGCCCACACCTCAGGCTCTCGAGCTGACCGGGTCTCCCAGCCCTGCTGTGAGAGGCAGATCGCCTTATTGTGTTTTTGCAGCAGAAGCTTCCAGCTTCCAGTATTTTCTGTATGCAGTACGGGCCTTTACTGACCTCATAACCCTCTTGTGGAATAGTTGTTTGTCTTCCACTAACAAAGTTACTGAGCAGAGTAAAAAGTTAAGATTTGGGGCGTTCTGACGGGGGTAAATTGAGCCAGGCACGAGATAAGGCAAAACCGCGGGGTGGAGAGGGGGCCCAGCGTGGGACAGGACGAACGTGCTCAGCCTTGGAATTACTGCCCTCTATCTTCATGGGAGATCACAGATGATACCAAAGAAACAACAGGTTGGTAATGGGCCTTCAATGGAGATGTGGCACTGGGGAGATTGTGAGCCTGAGACGCTCAACCAATGTGCACCAGGAGAGCCTCACCTGCATGGGCTTCAGGGGATACAGCGGGATGAATTCGGCTGACCGGTGCACAATTGCTCCCCTGCCAATGGGGTGGCGTTGCAATAATGAACAAACCGCTCTTCGTGAAGATCTCTGACTGACCGGAGATGGTTGATCTTGAGCGCATTGCTCACAGTTTGGTGCCAAAAGGCGGGCACAGCATCGCCTGCAGTGATGCATCGCCTGCCTGCACAGCGCAGCACAGCACAGCACAGCACAGCACAGCACAGCACAGCACGGGGCACCCCGCTCCTATTGCTGCAGCCCTGCGGGTTGGAGGCAGTGGTTTATCGCTGCGGAGCCGGGGCTGTTTTGAAGAGGCAACATCTGTGACCAGCCGGGGGACACGGATGGACAGCGGGCACTGCGGCGTTGTGGCCGACCCGGTGATTCCTGGCAGCTCTGTGCACTGAGCAAGGTAAGGACAATCACGGGTGGTTAAGCACTGCCCTGGAGGTCGAGGTCTGGGACTCTTCTGCTCTATGTGAGCCTCTCGCAAAAAGGGTTGGTTGGCGGCACACCTCATCCTTCAGAACTGCCGCTGCAGAAGAGCAGATCCTGCGGTAGCACAACCACGGGCTGCTGAGAGATAAGGTTGGATCTACAGGACGTCCCTTGGATGAGGGAGAAATCGTCTTCTAGAGTGATGAATGGGAAGCCGAGCGGTGGTTATGCAGCTGTTGAAGGAGCAGAAGGGAAAGCAGCAGAAATGGGAAACTTGCCTGGTAGGTGGTCGGCTCAGACCTGCGCGCTGTTAGCCTTAAATCAATATCTGAGGCTGTTATATGAGAAACAGGGAAGTGTACATACGGATGTGAGATGTGCATGCGGAGGGGTCCATGCATTTGGGAAGATCTGGGGTGAGAGAGGTGTGAGGAACAGTAGGGGAAAGGAATTGGCACACGAAGAACTCATCAGACGGGGGCTGGGGAAGCTGCTACTGCATGGACAGCATCTGTAGCATCACTACGATCTGCTGCAGTGCAGATAAAGGGACACAGAAAGGAGACTCTCTGTAAGCACAGGGAAACAGCAGATGGGAAAGGAGGGAAGGCTGCTTTCTGGGCAGAAGGGAGGATGGAGCTGCCACGCGTGCCTGAGACAAAACCTCCTCCTGGGTGAGGAAGAGGAAGGCACTCTAGAGATAGAAGCGAAGGAGCCAGGAGGACACCGGGCTCCCCCGGATGGTACAGAAACGGTGAACAAACAGGCAGTGAGAGGAACTCTAACTCCTTTGCACCAGGGAAGTCATTGGGAGTGCAAGCAATGCGTGATGCTGCATTGAGCCCGTGTGCGTGTGCAGGGTTGTGTACAAAGCAAAGCCGGTATGCCATGGCTGTGCAACACGTCAGCAAATAAACAGGAAGGCCACGAGGAAACAACCCCGGGGTGGAGGGGAGGCGAGACTTCGACCTTCCCACAGTATGCAGGCAGATCTGACTGAGCCACATAAGGCAGTGCGTGGAACTGCGGAGTCACAGCACCCGAGGCAGCAGTGGGTCAGCCGTGGGAGCACAGGCAGAGGCAGCCCAGCTGTGTGAGCGGAAGGGCTGCACCCCTCCTGGACCCCACTGCGGGCTGAGTGCCCCCGGGGAGGGGTGACCCTCCGGGCTTCGCTCCTCGTGGGGTTTTCTCGCGAGCCTACAAAGTGTGAGCATTCCTCCGTTTATTTCTGATTGTCTTTTCCAACGTGATGATCTGCCCAGCTCTCGGAAGAGCAGCCCAGCTTCTCTATACGTATTGCTTATACATCTGTCTACTCACCGAGCGCACGCTTGGCAACACCAGCAGGCCGAATGGACTCGAATGCGTCGTGTCCTTTCGGTGGGATGTCTATAAATGGGTCGGGGGGACGAATATTACCCCCTACACGAAATGATGCCAGGGCAGATCCCAGGATTTCTGGGATGTCCCCATCAGGAACAAGCAACCATCACTGAAGAATGGGGTCCCCTACGCGTTACGGGGAATATCCCCCCATTCTGCACGGCGGGCTGTTTTCGGGGGCCAAGCAAAGACAGAGCGGTGACAGAAGAACAGCAGTCGGCTGCCCCTACGGTGGCACGGCCATACACACCAAGCAGTGAACGGAGCTGGCACAAAGGTTCCGGCAAAAGCCTATAGAGGAATCGTACCAAGCTGGCTATGGAGACCGCGGGACTCAGAAAGCATTATGGCTAACAGGCCAGCAATACCTGAGCTGGCCGCCCTCGGGCAGACACGATATGCGGGCGCCCAATACGCCGATGAAAACCATTCTGCAATAGATGGGTGAAGGGCAGCGTGCCGTACGGTGTGGCCGAATCAATCGGGTGCACCGTTACATATAGGGTTGTGCTCCTCCACGGAGGACCTTCGAAGTCACACCCGTGAATCAGGCAAAAAGGGAAGCAGTTGACGACAGCCCCGATCCGGTCGGATTTTGATCGGGGGGTTTTGATCTCAGCGGGGATGGGAGACCTGAATTTACAGCAGGCCCCCTCCCGTCTGTATGGCACCCCGGTCTCTACGCTGAACCCCCCCGGAGGCCTCAGAAGCTGCAGCCCAGCAGGCTGCCCAGCTGGGGGCCGACCCGGGAGCAGCAGAGCGCCTGCAGACCAGGCGCAACGTTCGGACACTGGAAGAGGCCAAAGTCCTGCCAGTGATTAAACCTCGGAGGACAACTGTATGAGCTCCTCAGTCGGGACCCATAAGGGTTTCCCATATGCAAATGTTTAATCATCCCATAATGAAATGTTTAATTCGGGCTGGGGTCCGATTTGCTAAAATCGACCGCCGGCCCAATCGCGTCCTCCTCCAGCTTTGGAAACAACTGAAGGACAACCAGAAACTTCAGAATCACCCCCAAAAGCCCGGGGTAGGAGCTATGGGTAAATTACCAGGGACAGCCTTATAGTCCCTCATAGGAAACAGAAACCTCCTCGGGTGTTTCGGGCCACGATGTCTGAGCCACCGGAGGCAAAAGACGTGGCCATAGCACAGCTCAGGGCCTGACGAGGGATTTTAGTCCCCCTGGGGCCTCCAGATGGGACCGGAGGCCCTATTAATCCCTATGTAGGATTAATGATTTTTTGGTCCCAAAAGAATATTCAGAGAGTGATGGCGTTGGTTGATATGGGAGGGAAAACATCAATAACCTATGGAGATCTGACTAAATTTGATGGAGACGGAGTGATGATTGGTATATAGATATATATATGTAGGTGATATAGGGTTAGGTTATTGGGTCAGGATTTGGGATTGGGATTTGGGCTTGGGATATGGGGTCAGGATTTGGGGTTGGTGTTTGGTGTTGGGATATGGGGTTGGGATATGGGATAGAAATTTGAAGTCAGGTTATGAGGCTGGGATTTGGGGCCAGGACGTGGGCTCAGGTTATGGGGCAGGGATGTGGGGTCGGGTCATGGGGCAGGGAATCGGGATCGGGTCATGGGGCCGGGATTCGGGGCTGTCCTGGACCCCATGGGAGCGGTGCTGCCCACGGCTGTGGGGTTTTCTGCCAGCAGGGCGTGCTGTGGGGCCAGGCGCTCCTCGCGGGGTCACACCACCCCACGGGTGCCGTCCATTCCCACCCCATAGGATGGGATCCTCTTTGGGGCCGTGGGTGCCTATGACTGGGATGGGGCGGTGGTGGAGCAGAGCAGCCATGGGTGCAGCGTCCCCACGCAGGAGCGGCTCCGCAGCCAATTCCAAATGCGGCCGGAGAACCATACGGCCTATATGGGTATGGGGCTGCCCCACACGTGGCCTCAGAGCGGGGTCCGGGACCCCCAACTGTGGGGTTGGGGGGCGCGGGGTCAGTGGGGCACGGGGGGGTGCATTGCCCCAAGGATGTGGGCTGAACTGGGAATACTGGGCAAACTGGAGCTGCTCAGCGCCGTACAGATGCACTGGGGTGGGGCTGCTCGGCGCTATGGGGCAGCACTGGGGCAGGGATGTGAGTGCTATGGAGTAGCACTGGGCGCTATGGGGCAGCACTGGGGCGGGGCTGCTCGGTGCTATGGGGTGGGGATGCTGAGTGCTATGGGGTGGCACTGGGGCTGGAATGCTCAGCACTATGGGGTGGGGATGCTGAGTGCTATGGGGCAGCACTGCACTAGGCGCTATGGGGCAGCACTGGAGCGGGGTGCTGCGCGCTATCGGGGGCAGTGGGGCGGGCATGCTCAGTGCTGTGGGGTGGCACAGAGATGACAATGCTTGGTGCTATGGGGCAATGGTGGGGTGGGGATACTGGGTGCTATGGGGCAGCACTGGGATGGAGATGCTGGGAGCTATGGGGCAGCACTGGGCGCTATGGGGTGGCAGTAGGTGCTACGGGGCAATTCTAAACCCTGCACCCCAAACCCCGCACCTCTTCCAACTTCGCATCCCCAAACCCTGTCCCTAAAAGCCCCAAACCTGTGCCCCAAATCCCCCAACCCTCATGCCCCCAAACCTGCCCCGTGCACTCCAAAACCCTGCCCCTAAACCCGGCACCCCAAACCCCCCCAACTCTAAACCCCCTGCTCGCTCCACCCCAGAACTCTGACCATAAAACCCCAACCCTGCCCCCCTAAACCCCCCATCTTCCAACCCCAACCCCCCATCCCCGCCCTCCCGCACCCCACAGCTCAGAGCCCGGAGCGCAGCACCGCCCAATGGCGGCGCGCACAGCACGTGGGGGGGGCGGGGATCGGCGCTTCGACGGCCCGACGACGGAGCCGAAGCGCGCGCGGTGATTGGTCCGACGGCGGCGGTGGGCGGGGCTTAGGGGTGGTGCCGCGACGGGCCCGGAGACGGTCCGAAGGACGGAGCCGAAGCGCGCGCGGTGATTGGCTGGAATGGCGACAGGTAGCGCCCGTCGATTGGCCCAGGAATGGACCAATGGCGCGTCGGCAGCCGCGCAGCGCCTATAAAAGCGCGAGGACGCAGCGCGGCGCTCCCTTTCGGGGGTTGGCGGTTCGTGGCGCTGATGGTCGTTCGTCGTCCCGTCCTCATCTGCCCGGGCCGCGCTTTGCGAGCGGCTGCGTCCGTTCCGGGTGAACCCCCCCCCCTCCTCCGGTAGTGAGGTGGGTCCGATCCGGGACCCTCAGCCCCTGCGGGACCTCTGTAGGAGCCCCCACAGTTCTCCCCCCCCGAAGCCCCCACCCATGGAGGAGCTCAGTAGCATCCTCCAGCTCTGGGGATAACTGGGACCCCCCCCCCCCACCCGTTTCAGCTGTGAGCTGCCAGCATTGGGTGGTGGAGGGGCGTCCCCCTGGTTAGAGAGCCCAGCAGGGAGTGTGGAGATGGAGAGCGAGCAGAGAGCTGAGCAGGGCGCTGGTAAGGCTGGGCCTGCTGAGATCTGGGGGGAGGGGGGGGATCCCCCCTCATAGCCTGCATTGCTTTTCAGAGCAGCACCATTGCTGTGGGCTCCTGCAGCAGGACCTGGCTGAGCTCTGCACCCCAATCGGCATCGCCTCCGTCCCCACGGTCACCGTGCGGCCGTTCTCTGTAGAGGTGAGGAGGTGGGGGCGGTTGGGGGGGGGGGGCGGGGAGGGGGAGGTTTGGTTCCTCAGACACTGCTTTCCCCACAGCTGAGGGTGCAGAGCCCCGCAGACTGGCAGAGCTGCATCCACGTGTTGCTGCTGAACGACGGAGTGTCTGCGGGGTCTTCCTGCGAGGTGGGAAAGCAGCAGTGGGGAGGAGTGAGCTGTGCTGCCCCCCCAGCCCCTAGGATGGCTGCGAGGCCGCTGTAGAGGCTTTTTGCTCATCCCATTCCTTGCATCCGCCAGGCTGGAAAGTGGAGGAGGAGATGCTGGGTGTCTTGAGGAAGTGCCTGCCCACCCTGGGCAGCCTGCAGCACCTGTTGGGAGTGTGTGTGTGTGTGTGGGGGGGGGGGGGGGGGTGCGGGCGGCCCCCAGGCGGTGCTCAGTGATGGGGATGGCCGACTGATGCCGTCTGTCCCCGCAGCCTCAGTGGTGCTGGGCTGACGGACCGCACACTGCCTGCGATGGGGCGTCCTCAGCAATGTCCTGCCTGCCCCGGGCACCCCGCGGGCCCTGCAGTCCCCGCGTGGGGGTCTTTTGTAGCCAGGCTCTGCCACGGGGCCGCTCCATGCGGGCCGTGCCGTGAAATGGCGGCTGCTGTGCTGCTCCTCGCTCCGCCCACACGGCTCAGAGCCGGGCTGGGGGGGCTGCCGCGCTCCCCTCCGCTGCTGGGGGCTGCTGGGGGCTGCTCGGACTGACGCGCAGAAGGCAGACCCTATAGCCGGTAAGGATATGGAGCAGGCATGTGTTGGGTGACACACGTACACCCTGGTGCGAGGGGGATCGCTCCACCTGACCTGCACACGGTCAGGAAAAAGCGTGCTGCAGGTATAGGCTGAACCAATACGTAATCAATAGCTGACAGGAATTCGGAGACACATTCATTACATTCCCGGAGCCCATTAGCGTGCAGCCCCTCCCCCCTTTGTGCATTGTAGGTCGTGATGATGAAGGCTCATAGCCTTCCTCGCTGCAAACTTCTGACCCCGAAGGGGGGGGCAGCCCCCAAACCGGATTCAATTTGCCCTGTAGACATTGAATCACCTCCCTGCCAAATGTGTTGGAGCTGCTCTCCAGTCCTTATCTTTACGGCCTTCATCCTCCTTGTTATTCCAGACCTGGTGTCTGTGAAGGCGCCTGGAATCCCTTCTTTTCTAATATTCCTACCTAAACTCTCTCTATCTGCCCCTTATTTCTAATCTGAGAAGCTGCTTTCCCTCTTCCTGCTGTGAGGCCCTTCTCCCTGTTACTGCAGGGTCCTCTTCTCACTCTTCAGGACGCGTTTCTTCTGCTGTGGTTTGGAGCCCCCCAGGACGGCCCTTCCTCATCAGCCCCCCCTCCCACGCCGGGTGGGCTCTGCCTCTGCTTCCATCTGTGCCGTTTCCCCTCATCCCGTCCCTGCAGACCGCTGAGAAGAGGTTGGCCGCATCCCTTTGGCTCCCACAGAGATGGATGGACCCCGAGCAGATCCCCTCTCAGCCTCCCTTTCTCAGGGCTGAACAGCCCCGGGTCGCTCAGCCTCTCCTCGCAGGGAGATGCTCCAGGCCCTGCATCACCTCTGAGCCCTCCGCTGGGCTCCCTCCAGGAGATCGCTGTCTGTTTTGTGCTGGGAGCCCGGAACTGAACCCGGTATGCCAAACGTTGGAATGAAAGCATTGGAAGGAAGGGAAGCCATCCATTGGGACCCGGGCAGGCTGGAGAAGCGGGCCCGTGAGAACCTAACGAGGTTCAATAAGGCCAAGTGCAGAGTGCTGCATTGGGTCGGGGCGATCCCAGGTGTTTATGCAGACTGGGGGAAGATCTCCTTGAGAGCAGCCCTGCGGAGAACGACGTGGGGGGTCCTGGGGGACGGGAACTGCACATGAGCCAGCTGACGTGCGGCAATCAGACCCTATAGGTAAGGATATAGAGCAGGTATGTGTTTATTGGTGACACGCATACACCCTGGTGCAAGGGGGATCGCTCCACCGTCCGAAGAAATGGTGCTGTAGATATAGGTGAAACTAATACATAATCAGTAGTCGACAGGAATTCGGATCCACATTCACTACATTCCCAGGAGCCCATCAGCATGCAGTCCCTCCCCCCGTTGCGTGTGCGTGGTAGGCCGTGATGATGAAGGCTCGGAGTCTTCCTCGCGAAGGCTCATAGTCTTCCTCGCTGCAAACTTCTGACCCTGAAGGGGGGGCATCCCCTGAACTGATTCCAGCTTGCACTTCAGACGTCTCATCACCTCCCTGCCAAATGTTTTTGAGCTGTTCTCCGGTCCTTATCTTTATGGCCTTCATTCTCCTTGTTATTCTGGACCTAGCGCCTGTGAAAGTGCTTGGAACCCCACGTTTTCTAACACTCTCTACATAAACTATCTCTATTTGCCCCTTATGTCTACCTTGTGAAGCTGCTTTCTCTTTTCTTGCTATGAAGCCCTTCTTTCTGTACTGCAGGGACCCGATTTTGCCCTTCACAGCAGTGTGCGCCTGCAGCCCGGACGGCCAACTGTGTGCTGGGCTGCATCAAAACGGGGGTGGCCAGCAGGGAGAGGGAGGGGATTGTGCCCCTCTGCTCAGCTCCGGGGGGGGCCCCATCTGCAGTACTGCGTCCAGGCCTGGGGCTGCGAGCATAGGAAGGACGTGGAGCTCTTGGAGTGGGTCCAGAGGGGCACTGAGGTGCTCAGAGGGCCATTAAGATGGTCAGAGGGCTGGAGCACCTCCTATGGGGGAAGGTGGAGGGAATTGGGCTTGTTCAGCTTGGAGAAGAGAAGGCTCCGGGGAGACCTCATTGCGGCCTTGCAGTACTTGAAGGGAGCGTATAAACAGGAGGGGGGATGGCTGCTGATGTGGGTTGATAGCGATAGGACAAGGGGGAATGGTTTAAACTGAGACAGGGGAGGGTTAGGTTGGATATTGGGAAGTTTTTCCCCCAGAGGTGGTGACGCACTGAACAGGTTGCCCAAGGAGGGGTGGATGCCCCATCCCTGCAGGCATTCCAGGCCAGGCTGGATGTGGCTCTGGGCAGCCTGGGCTGCTGGTTGGTGACCCTGCACATAGCAGGGGGTTGGAGCTGATGAGCACTGTGGTCCTTTGCAACCCAGGCCGTGCTATGAGTCAATGATTCTATGGGTCCTTATGGCACCCTATGGGTTCTCTGGGCAGCCTGGGCTGCTGGTTGGCGACCCTGCACACAGCAGGGGGTTGGAACTGATGAGCACTGTGGTCCTTTGCAACCCAGGCCGTGCTATGAGGTCCTTTCCAACCTGAGTAATTCTATGATTCTCTGATGCTATGGGTCCTAATGGTGTCCTATGGGTCCTTATGGCACCCTATGGGTTCTCTGGGCTGCTGGTTGGTGACTGTGCACATAGCAGTGGGTTGGAGCTGATGGTCATTGCGGTCCTTTTCAATCCAGGCCGTTCTGAGTCAGTGATGCTATGGGTCCTTATGGCACCCTATGGGTTCTCTGGGCTGCTGGTTGGTGACCCTGCACACAGCAGGGGTTGGAACTGATGGTCATTGCGGCTCTTTTCAACCCAGGCCGTTCTGTGCTCATTCTCTAGGCTCCATTTCGGGGACCCTTTTCCCCGTTTCGGGAGCTCCGCGACGCTGCTCGGAACGCCCCGGAATCACCGCCCGATCCCCGCTGCTATCGTGGGGTTACGCGCATGCGCACACCCGCTCGGAAGGACCCGCGCGCATGCGCAGCGCCCGCTCCGCCCCCCTCCTTACGCGCATCCGTCGGACATGCGCACAGAGGGGCGGCTCCGCGGAGCGTGCGCGGCGCATGCGCGGACAGCGGCCGCGAGGGGAGCGGGGCCGCCATGAGCGCGGCGGAGCCGTCGGGCGCCGGGATGCGCTTCGCCGAGAGGCAGCTGCGGCGGCACGGGTGGACGCGGGGTGAGCGGCGGCCCGACCGGCCGTCTCGGGCCCGCGGGGCGCGGCTGAAGGGTCCGTCTGTCCGCAGGCCGCGGGTTGGGGAAGCGGGAGGACGGCATCGCGCGGCCCATCCGCCCGAGCGTCAAATGCGGCACCGCGGGGGTGAGCGCGGCCATGAGGCCCCCCAACCCCCCCCCCCTCCCCCCACGTCTTCCTCCTTCCTCCACCGTCCTCCTCCTCTCCCCTCCCATCCCTCTCCCGCCTCCCCCCTCCCATTCCCTCCCACCCCCCACGTCCCCCGCCTCCCCCCCACACCCCCCTTCTCCCTCCCCCCACACGTTCCCCCCACCCTCCATTCCCCCCTCCTCCCCCCATCTCTTCCCCTTTTTCCTCCACCTTCCCCCCATCTTCCTCCTCCCTCCCCTTTTCTTCCACTTCCCCCCCCCCCTTTCCTCCATTTCCCTCCCCCCCTTTTTCTCCCCCTCCCCCACCCACATTCCCCTCTTCCCTCCCTCCCCCCCTCCTTCCTCTCCCCCTATTCCCCCCCCCCCCATCCCGCCGCCCCTCCTCACCCTCATTCCCCCCCACCCCCCACAGGTGGGGCACAACGCGGCCGAGCAGTTCTCGTTCCATTGGTGGGACCACGTCTTCAATGAGGCGGCGGCCAACATTGCTGTGCGGGATGAGCAGGTATGGGGGGGGGGAGGGGGGATCTTTGCATGTCCTTCAGGCAGCACCGGGGGCACTCAGAGCCCCCCCCGCCCCTCAGTGCTATGCAGAGCTCCCGAGTGCCATCTGCAGCCCCTCGATAACTTCCCAGTGCTGCCTACAGACCCTGAATGTGCTCCCACTGCCACCCAAAACTGCCCACTGCCCCCCCGTGCCATCTGCAGCCCCTCAGTACACCCCTGTTGCCACCCCTGCCCCCCAGTACTGCCTTGAGCCCCCCTCCCCCCCCCCCCCCACCCGTATGGCCTGCAGACCCCAAGCTCACTCCCAGTGTTCCTCCACTTCTGCCCAGAGCTCCCCAGCGCTGTCTGGAACCTTCTAACACAATCCCAACGCTCCCCAGTATTGCCCAGAGCTCCGGTACCCCCCAGTACTGCCTGTAGCTCCGTAGTGCCCCCCCCAGTGCTATCTAAAATGTCCTACTGTGCTTCCAGTGCCCCCCCGTACTGCCTATAGGATCCCAGTGCCCCCCAGCATCCCCCAGGGTTGCCCAGAACCTTATAATACAAAGCTATGTGCCCCCCAGTACTGCCTATAGGATCCCAGTGCCCCCCAGCATCCCCAGGGTTGCCTCAAACCTTATAATGCAAAGCTATGTGCCCCCCAGTACTGCCTGTAGAATCCCAGTGCCCCCCAGCATCCCCAGGGTTGCCTCAAACCTTATAATAGAAAGCTATGTGCCCCCCCCCAGTACTGCCTATAGGATCCCAGTGCTCCCCAGCATCCCCCAGGGTTGCCCAGAACCTTATAATACAAAGCTATGTGCCCCCCCCCCCAGTACTGCCTATAGGATCCCAGTGCCCCCCAGCATCCCCAGGGTTGCCTCAAACCTTATAATACAAAGCTATGTGCCCCCCCCCAGTACTGCCTGGGTTCTCTGTGTGGCTTTCCGGAGCTCCCAGTGCCCCCATTGTACCTAAATCTCACCACGATGCTTCATTGAGGCTCCTGGCTGTGACCAAACCCTCTGTTCCCTCTCTCTGCCCCCTCCCCCCCCCCCCCCCCCCCCCCCCCAGGACGGGGTCTGCGTGGAGGCGCGTTCAGAGCAGCGCTTTGGGGTCAGCACTAAGAAGCCCCACAAGGTCCCCCCCCCGGGCAGCACACTGTATGGCCACTTTGTGAAGGTAACGACCCTGGAGCAGTGCTGCTTCCCAGCCTGCTGCCACCCCCTCCCATTTCCATGCCCCCCCTTCCTTCTTCCATTTCTGTGCCCCCCTTTTCCGTTTCTCCATTTCCACACCCCATTTCCATGTTTCCCTGTCCCCATTTCCATGTCCACCTTTCCCATTCCACCTTTTTCACCTCCCCATTTCCACGATCCCATACCTCCCCTATTTCCATACCCCCCATCCCCTGTATTTCTATGCTGCTCAGTTCCACACCCGCCTTTTCCCTCCCACCATTTCCACGCTCCCATATCCCCCCCATTTCCACACCCTTCCATTCCTGTGCTCCCCTCTCCCCCCCAATTTCCATGTCCTCTATTTCCATACCCTTCTATTTCCACCCATACCTGTGCCCTCAGTTCCACACGCACCATTTCCATGCCCCCATCCCTCCCATTTCCTCACCCCCATTTCCATGCCCTCCCATTTCCATTCCCCCATCTTCCCCCTTTTCCATGGCCTCCCATTTCCATTCTCCCCACTTCCACACCCATTTCCATGCTTCCCTTTTCCACACCTTCCATTTCCATGTCCTCCCTTTTTCATGTTTCCCCATCCCCATTTCAATGCCCCTATTTCCACACCCACCTTTTCCACTCCTCTCTTTCCACACTCCCTCATCTCCCCCATTTCCACGCCCATTTCCACACTCACTTTTCCTGTCCCACCTTTTCCTCCCCCCTATTTCCTTGCCCTGTCCCCCCCCTTATTTCCACGTCCCCCCCCCCCCTTATTTCCACGTCCCCCCCCCCCTTATTTCCACGTCCCCCCCCCCCTTATTTCCACGTCCCCCCCCCCTTATTTCCACGTCCCCCCCCCCTTATTTCCACGTCCCCCCCCCCTTATTTCCACGTCCCCCCCCCCCCTTATTTCCACGTCCCCCCCCCCCTTATTTCCACGTCCCCCCCCCCCTTATTTCCACGTCCCCCCCCCCCTTATTTCCACTCCCCTCTTCTGACTGCCCCTATTCTCACGCAGGCAGCCACGCTCACAGCGCATGGGGAGGAGCCGACCAAGCAGCGGGGGGGCTCTGAGAGCAGCGAGGAGGAAGAGGAGGACAAACTGGACCGCTCTTCAGCCCGGAGGCACTGTGGCGTTGAAGGGCGGGGGGAGTGGGGGGCCATCCTGCTGTCACCTCCCGCCGGGTGACGCCGTGTCCCCTCTGTCCCCGCAGGCTGACAGATGAGGAGCTGATGCGGGTGTGTGGGGGCCGCACGGCACACAAGTGAGTGGCTGGTTTGGGGGGGTGAGGAGGGGGTCTGTGTGCTCCCTGCTCTGGGGGGGCTCATTCCCGCTGTGTCCCCGGTGGTGTTGCAGAGGTGCACGGCACGGGCTGACCATGAGCGCCAAGCTGGCACGGCTGGAGCAGCAGGAACGCGCCTTCCTGGCCGCCAAGCAGCACGGCGGGGGGGGGCAGCCCATGCCCACCCAGAGCAGCCCCCCGGCAGAGCTGCAGGACAGCAGGAAGAAAAAGAAAAAGAAGAAGAAGAAAAGGGAACAGTCGGTGGATGGAGCTGATGCGGAGGGGCTGCAGAGCCCGGAGGAGAGCGGAGGAGAAGAGGAGGAGAAAGCAGAGAGGAGGAAGAAGAAGAAGAAGAAGAAGGGGAAGGAGAAAGTAGAAGAGGTGGTTGAGGTGATGGAGATGGAGGCACCTCCAGAGGACTCCGGTGGGGCTGCGGAGGCTGAGCACAGCCCTGGAGTGGGGAGGAAGAAGAAGAAGAAGAGGCGGAGGGAGGCAGAATGAATGCAGCCACCTGGCTGGGGGGGGTCAGAGCCCCCCATGGTGTGTTGGGTGTCCAGAGGAGCCTGGGGAGCTCTGTGTGCCCCATGGGAACGTGCTGCTGGCTGGGAACCCTGGCTCATCCCCAGCCCTGAGCACGGGACCAGTTTGCCTTCAGCCCACGGTGGAGCGATGCGAGGGCAGAGCGATGCGAGGGCAGAGCCTGCACTGTGCCGGGCTCTTCACAGGGATTTTTGCTTTCTAATACATTTTTATTGCACCAAACAATCCTGAAGTGTGAGGCAGCCCCCGGCGCCGGTGTTTGTCTGGACCTGGAAGCACTCCCATAGGGCACCGACCACCGCAGCACGGAGCCCCTACGGCAGCTGCAGGACGCACTCAGTGCCCGGGTATGGGGGGAGGTTGAGGCCGTACTTCTCCTCCAGCGCCGCGGGCACGAAGCGCCCCCCCAGGAAGTGGTAGCGCCCCGAGAAATGCGCGGCCGCCTTCTTGGGGGCCGTCAGTGAGATGAGCATGTCGGGCCTCAGCCCGTCCGCCCGCCCCTTCTCCACGTCCCAGCCTGCAACACAGCCCGTGTTGGAGGACGGGGAGCCGTGTGCTGCTCCCTTCCCCAGTGGGTCCGTCCGCACTCACCCGAAGGGATGTCGATGCTGGCGATGGGCACCGTGATGCGCTGCAGGGTGCTGAGGATGCTCCCAAACGGCTCCCGCACCGCTCCCTTGAAGCTGAACCCAAAGATCGCATCCACCACCAGCCCGTACAGCCCATCGATGAGTGCAGCCTGCGGCGGGGGAGGACCAGGAGGGCGCTGAGCGCGGGCAGTAAGATGATGAGCAGTAGTGGGGGTAGGAGCAATAGGGGGCGAGGAGCAGTATGGGGTGATGACAAGCATAAGGGCAAGGGCCAGTATGGGGTGATGACCAGCAGTGGGCAGGGGCCAATATGGGGTGATGACCGGCAGTGGGGCAGGGGCCAATATGGGGTGATGACCGGCAGTGGGGCAGGGGCCAATATGGGGTGAGGACCGGCAGTGGGGCAGGGGCCAATATGGGGTGAGGACCAGCAGTGGGGCAGGGGCCAATATGGGGTGAGGACCGGCAGTGGGGCAGGGGCCAATATGGGGTGAGGACCGGCAGTGGGGCAGGGGCCAATATGGGGTGAGGACTGGCAGTGGGGCAGGGGCCAATATGGGGTGAGGACCGGCAGTGGGGTGATGACCAGTAGGGTGGTGAGGACCAATATGGGGTAAGAACCAGAAGGGAGCTGAGGAGCAGTATGGGGTGAGGACCAATATGGAATGAGGACCAGCAGTAGAGTGAGAATCAGTAGGGGGGAGGTGAGGAGCAATATAGGGTGATGATGACCGGCAGTGGGGTGAGGAGCAGCAGGGTGGTAAGGAACAGGATTGGGGGAGGATCAGCATGAAGTCAGGCCTGGCAGAGGGTGAGGACCAATATGGGATGGGGACTGAGCAGTGGAGTGAGAGCCAGTAGGGTGGTGAGGACTGATAGAGGGTGAGAAGCAGTATGGGGTGAAGAGCAGCAGTGCGGTGAGGAGCAGTATAGGGGGTAAGGAGCTGTATGGGATGAGGACCAATATGGGATGGGGACTAGCAGTGGAGTGAGAGCCAGTAGGGTGGTGAGGACCGATAGAGGGTGAGAAGCAGTATGGGGTGAAGAGCAGCAGTGGGGTGAGGAGCAGTATAGGGGGTAAGGAGCTGTATGGGGTGAGGGCCAGCAGTGGGGTGAGGAGCAGCAGGGTGGTAAGGATGGGTATGGGGTGAGGCGCAGTGCTGGGTGAGGATGGGCTGCAGGACGCAGCCGCAGCCCCGGGGCTTTCTGCTCACCTCCGTTGGGAACTCGGAGAGGAAGGGGATGTCCATCTTCTGGCACTGCGTGGTCAGCCCCTCAAACAGCGGCTTGTTGGGGCGCTTGGGGTAGTGCACGGTGGGGTGATATCCCTGCGGGGACGGCTGTGCTCAGTGCTGGGTTGGGGGGGGGGGGGAGCGGACCCCCGACTGCGGTCCCCCCTTTGGGGCACTCACAAACATTTTGAGGTGCCGGGCGCACACCAAACCATCGCCGCCGTTGTTGCCCGGCCCGCAGACCACCAGCACGGCGGGGGGGCTCGTGGGGAAGGAGCCGGGGGGGTACGCCTGGAGCGGGGACACGTTGGGTTGTGCTGGGTGGGGGTGGTGGGGGGGGGGGTCACCCCACAGCACCCCCCCCTACACTCCCACCTTGGCGATGGCGGTGGCACAGCTCAGCCCCGCCAGCTCCATCAGTTGGTCCACGCTGAATTTGTATTCGGTGAAGAGCTCCTGGTCGATGGCCTGAGCCTCCTCCTGCCTGGGGGGTGGGGGGCAGCGGGGGGGCACGTGGGACCCCAATGCCGCGGGGTCACAGCGCTCCCCTCCAGCAGCACAAAGTATGTGGGGTTGGGGGCCCTCTGCGTCCCACACCCCCTCTGCTCCTCCTGTGCAGTGTCCCTCCAGTCACCCCGAGCCCCCCATGCCCCCCCACCTGAGCCCCCTGTGGGCCCCCCCATTCCTGAGACAGCACAGCCACCCCTCCCCATGGGACCCCCCCCCCCCTCCAGCATGTGTGGTTGGGGGCCCTCTGCATCCCATACTCCTCCCACAGTGTGGCCCCCACACCCACCCCCAGCACCCCCCATATCCAAAGAAGCACAGCCCCCCTCATGCGCCCCCTCTGTACACCCCCCTGTGCCCCCATACCCGAGAAAGCACAGCTCCCCCCTGCGCACCCTATGCAATCCCCTGTACGCCCACCCACACACCCCCACTGCCCCATCCATGAGCAGGCACGGCCCCCCCCACACTGCCTTCCCCCTGTACCCCCTATGCCCTCCCCTTGAGCTCCTCCGCCCCATACCCGAGGCAGTGCGGCCCCCCCATCACCCCTATGGTACCCCTTTGCACTCCCCCGTGCCCCCCCATTGCCCCATCCCGGAGGCGGTGCGGTCCCCGCGCACTGTCTCTCTCCCCCTGCACTCCCCTATGCACTCCCCTGTACCCCCCGTGCTCCCCCACTGCCCCATACACGAGGTACCGCGGACCCCCCTGCACCCCTTTGCACTCCCCCGTGCCCCCCACCCTGCCCCATAGCCGAGGTACCGCGGAACCTCCCGTACACCCCCCACCGCCCCACCCCTGAGGAAGTACCACCCCCCGCACTGTCTCGCCCCCCTCCCCCCTATGCACTGCCCCGCACCCCCCTACGCCCCCCCCGTGCCCCATACCCGAGGTAGCGCGGTCCCCCCGCGCTGTGTCCGTGCATGTTGCGCTGCGGGGAGCGGCCCGAGCCCCACTCCGGCCCCCACACCCGCCTCGGGCAGCGGCCCCCCGCCGCCACCAGCAGCCCCAACCCCCACCCCAACCTCCAACCCAACCCCCACCCCAACCCCCAGCCCAGCGCCCGCCGTGCCCGCATACGGCGGAGGAGCGGAGACGCGCACAGCGCACGCGCGGAGCGGAGCGGGCGGAGCTGCGGGGAACGACGCGGTGCTGCCCCGCTGCGGTCAGAGCTGCGCGGGGCTCCGCCGCGTTGTGCTGCGCTGTGTTGCGTTGGGTTGCATTGCACGGTGTTGTTTTGCACTGCATTGCTTTGTGTTGCGCTGTGCTGTGCTGTGTTGCATTGCATTGTATTGCACTGTGTAGCACTGTGCTGTGTTGCACTGTGTTGCATTGCGCTGTGCTGTGTTGCATTGCATTGCATTGAGTAGCACTGCGCTGTGTTGCACTGTGTTGCATTGCGCTGTGCTGTGCTGTGTTGCATTGCATTGCACTGTGTAGCACTGCACTGCGTTGCATTGCGCTGTGCTGTGCTGTGTTGCATTGCATTGCATTGTGTAGCACTGCACTGTGTTGCATTGCGCTGTGCTGTGCTGTGTTGCATTGCATTGCATTGTGTAGCACTGCGCTGTGTTGCATTGCGCTGTGCTGTGCTGTGTTGCATTGCATTGCACTGTGTAGCACTGTGCTGTGTTGCACTGTGCTGCATTGCACTGTGCTGTGTTGCATTGCATTGCATTGCACTGTGTAGCACTGTGCTGTGTTGCACTCTGTTGCATTGCGCTGTGCTGTGTTGCATTGCATTGCACTGTGTAGCACTGTGCTGTGTTGCACTGTTGCATTGCACTGTGCTGTGCTGTGTTGCATTGCATTGCACTGTGTAGCACTGCACTGTGTTGCACTGTGTTGCATTGCGCTGTGCTGTGCTGTGTTGCATTGCATTGCATTGTGTAGCACTGCACTGTGTTGCATTGCGCTGTGCTGTGCTGTGTTGCATTGCATTGCACTGTGTGGCACTGCACTGTGTTGCACTGTGTTGCATTGCACTGTGCTGTGCTGTGTTGCATTGCATTGCACTGTGTAGCACTGTGCTGTGTTGCACTGTTGCATTGCACTGTGCTGTGCTGTGTTGCATTGCATTGCACTGTGTAGCACTGCACTGTGTTGCACTGTGTTGCATTGCGCTGTGCTGTGCTGTGTTGCATTGCATTGCATTGTGTAGCACTGCACTGTGTTGCATTGCGCTGTGCTGTGCTGTGTTGCATTGCATTGCACTGTGTGGCACTGCACTGTGTTGCACTGTGTTGCATTGCACTGTGCTGTGCTGTGTTGCATTGCATTGCACTGTGTAGCACTGTGCTGTGTTGCACTGTGTTGCATTGCACTGTGCTGTGCTGTGTTGCATTGCATTGCGTAGCACTGCGCTGTGTTGCACTGTGTTGCATTGCACTGTGCTGTGCTGTGTTGCATTGCGCTGTGTAGCACTGCGCTGTGTTGTACTGTGTTGCATTGCACTGTGCTGTGCTGTGTTGCATTGCGCTGTGTAGCACTGCGCTGTGTTGTACTGTGTTGCATTGCATTGCATGGTGTTGTTTTGCACTGCCCTGCTTTACATTGCACTGTGCTCTGTGGTGTTACACTGTGTTGCACTGTGTTGCACTGTGCTGTGCTGTGTTGCATTGCATTGTGCTGTGCTGTGTTGCACTGTGGTGTGTTGTGCTACACTGTGTTATGTTGCACTCTGTTGTGTTGTGTTGCAGTGCATTGCACTGCCCTGCCCTGTGTTTTGCTACACGGTGCTGTGTTGCACTGTTGCACTGCACTGTGCTGTGTTGTGTTGCACTGTGTTGCACTGCACTGTTGCACTGCATTGCACTGTGCTCTGTTGCATTGCTTTGCGCTGTATTGCACTATGTTGTGTTGTATTGCGCTGTTGCCCTGTGTTGCACTGTGTTGTGTTGCACTGCATGGTATTGCACTCTGTTGCACTGCGTTGCTCTTTGTTGCATTGCCTTGCATTGCACCTCATTGCTCTGTGTTGCTCTGTGTTGCATTGCCTTGCGTTGCACCGCATTGCTCTGTGTTGCATTGCCTTGTGTTGCACTGCATTGCTCTGTGTTGCTCTGTGTTGCATTGCCTTGTGTTGCACCTCATTGCTCTGTGTTGCTCTGTGTTGCATTGCCTTGTGTTGCACCGCTTTGCTCTGTGTTGCAGTGGGCGCATGGCTCCACGTACAGCACAGCTTCCTCCCGATGAACCCTCAGCAAAGGGGCAGGGATGGTGACCCCGGGATGCAAAGACCCCAACCCAACCCTTCCTCTGCTTCCATTGCATGAGATGCACGGCCCCAACCCACCGCTCTGCTCCTGGTGCATGGGGTGCACGACCCCAACCCTTCCCTTCCTCTGCTCTGGTTGGTCAGCACTCAGCTGACCGTGAGGCAGTGTTGTGCCCAGGTGGCCCAGAAGGCCAATGGTGTTCTGGTTGACCAATGGCTGACAAATGGTTGGCCAATGTTTGACCAGCAGTTGACCAATGGTGGACCAATGGTTGACTGATGGTTGACCAACAGTTGGCCAGTGGTTGACAAATGTTTGACAAATGATTGGCAGATGGTTGACCAACAGTTGACCAGTGGTTGACTGATGGCTGGCCAATGGTTGACCAACAATTGACCAATGGTTGGCCAGTGGTTGACCAACAGCTGACCAGTGGTTGGCCAGCGGTTGACCAACAGTTGACCAATGGTTGGCCAGTAGTTGACCAACAGCTGACCAATGGTTGGCCAGTAGTTGACCAACAGCTGACCAATGGTTGGGCATTGGTTGACCAACAGCTGACCAATGGTTGGCCAGCGGTTGTCCAACAGCTGACCAATGGTTGGCCAGGGGTTGACCAACAGCTGACCAATGGTTGGCCATTGGTTGACCAACAGCTGACCAATGGTTGACTGATGGTTGGCCAATGGTTGACCAACAATTGACCAATGGTTGGCCAGTGGTTGACCAACAGCTGACCAGTGGTTGGCCAGTGGTTGACCAACGGTTGCCCATGAGCCAGCACTGTGCCCAGGAGGCCCAGAAGGCCTTTGGGACCCTGGCTTGTGTCAGACCCTGTGTGGCCCCATGGGGGTCGCCCTCTGTTCCCAGGTCACAATGATGGGACAAGAGGTGATGGGCTCACACTGCGCCGGGGGGGTCGGGTTGGGGTTCATTTCTTCTCCTGAAGAGCAGTCACTGAAACTGCCCAAGAAGGGGGAAGGGGTCACCGTCCCTGGAGGCGTTCAGGCACCGCGGAGATGTGGCACATGGGGATGTGGTTTGGGGGGCCGGGTTGGGGTTGGGGTTGGGGCTCCTGGGGATCTTTTCCAACCGTAATGATTCCATGGTTCTATGAAAGCACACCTTTATGGAGGAGGATCTTAGAGCACAAGGAAAGCAGTCAGCTCCGTGCCGCGTTGGGTGGTGGAAGCGCAGCTCTGCTCCGTGTTCCTCCCGGCGCTCACAGGAGACTGCAGAGCTGAGACAGCACCGTGCAGCCCCCCCGGCCCCCGGGTCCGGCCCTGGTGCTGCGGGGGGGCTCCGGGGCTGCTCGTAGTGCTATCACTGCAGGGATTGAGGGTGGGAGTGCGGGGGGGTGGCGGAGCTTTGGTGCTGAGGAAATGCATCGTTATGGTTTGCAGGAGGTTCCTCGTTGGATCGTTGTTCGGGTGGGGGGGGATATTTTACTTCTGTCCCCCCTCCCCTCCACCCCCCCCAACCTGCTCAAATTGCCCACCCCCACTTCTGGAAGGAAAGTTTCTTTCCAGGGCTGTGCCCGGATGGGAGTGAACACAGCGCTTCCCCACGCACGGGTGGGCTCCATCCCCCATGGCAACAACCCTACACACTCTGGCCCTGCACACCCCCTTACCTGACCCCCTGGGCGGATCCCCCTGTGCAGCTTCACCCCCACCCCGCGCTGTGTCCCGGAAGGAGCTGGGGATGCGGGAGGGAAGATTTATCCCATGGCAATGCTGGGAGCGCCCCTCAGAGGAGCACAGGGCAGAATCCTACTCACACCGTGCGTCCCCGTAGCTGCGTCCCACTGATGTGGGGCAGTGGGGAGCAGAACTGCAGCGGAACGAGGTCCTGTGGGGCAGCAACATGATGATGGGGTGGCACGGGGTCTGTGCATGCGTGTCCCCATCCACCAACCAACCAACCCCCCCTCGGTGCATGCAAGCACGGCTCAGGAGCGCGCAGAGCTTTGCTGCTGTCCCCATGCCTCACCGGCCTCCCCGATCCCGACCCCCATAATGGGGGGCTGCTCACCAGGGCCGGAGTGGGCCGGAGGCAGAGCTGCAGCTGAAGGGTGCGGGTCAGCTCGGTGACAATCCGTTCACCATCCGCCCTGGGGGTGCCCTGTGCAGGAGACCCCACTGAGGCCATCCCCAGGGGACGGTTGGCGCATGCCATGCACCGTAGGGTCCATCCCCAGGGTCCCCTGTACCTGGCAGCGGGACAGCAGCCTCAGGGCCTCCTGGTAGTGCCCGACAGCCCTCTGGGGGTCCCCCAGGTGGAAGCGGGCAGCCCCCAGCCCCTCACACGCTTTGCACTGCCCGTGTACATCCCCTGTGTGCCAAAGGGCTGCATCGGTGCTGGCTGCACAGTGCAGCAGTGTGGGGCTCGCTGCAAGCCCTGCTGGCTGAGGCACGGTTCCAGCGTGCGGCTCCAGGGTCTCCTGGGGATGCTGCCCCTTACCCGAGTCGCGGAAGGCCTGCAGGGCGTGCAGGTAGTTCTCTGCTGCAGCCTCGTGCTCCCCGAGCTGGCTGAAGGCGTACGCCAAGTTCCCGAAGCACTGTCCCTGCGCCCTCCGGTTCCCCGCAGCGCCTGCAATTCGTCACCGGGGGTTCATTTCTGTACCACCCCCCTCCACAGAGCGTGGCCGTGATGCCGTACCGTGCAGCGCTGCCGCTCGGCGGTGTGGGGCCAGGGCTGCGTTGAAGCGTCGCAGTGCGTTGCGGGCAGCACCCAGGTTCTGCAGCACTGCAGCCTCCCCGCTGCATCCCGGTGCTCCACGGCATGCGGTGAGCGCGCGCTCAAAGCTCTCTGCAGCCAGCGGGAAGATGCGCAGCTGGGAGTAGCCGAGGCCGATGTCGTTGTAGAGCTTCCCTGGGGGGCACAGAGGGAACGTTGGGTTGGGGTCATGCATACATGCAGTAAGGGCAGAGGGATGGGTTGGGGTCGTGCATCCATGCAGTGGGGGCAGAGGGATGGGTTGGGGTCGTGCATCCATGCAGTGGGAGCAGAGGGATGGGTTGGGGTCGTGCATCCATGCAGTGAGTGCAGAGGGATGAGTTGGGGCTGTGCATCCATGCAATGGGTGCAGAGGGATGGGTTGGGGTCATGGATCCATGCAGTGAGTGCAGAAGGATGGGCTGGGGTCATGCATCCATGCAATGGGAGCAGAGGGATGGGTTGGGGTCGTGCATCCATGCAGTGCAGAGGGATGGGTTGGGGCTGTGCATCCGTGCAATGGGAGCAGAGGGATGGGCTGGGGTCGTGCATCCATGCAGTGAGTGCAGAGGGATGGGTTGGAGTTGTGCATCTGTGCAATGGGAGCAGAGGGATGGGTTGGGGCTGTGCATCCATGCAATGGGAGCAGAGGGATGGGTTGGGGTCGTGCATCCATGCAGTGAGTGCAGAGGGATGGTTTGAGGTCGTGCATCCATGCAGTGGGAGCAGAGGGATGGGTTGGAGTCGTGCATCCATGCAGTGGGAGCAGAGGGATGGTTTGAGGTCATGCATCCATGCAATGGGAGCAAAGGGATGGGTTGGGGCTGTGCATCCATGCAATGTGAGCAAAGGGATGGGTTGGAGTCGTGCATCCATGCAGTGGGAGCAGAGGGATGGGCTGGGGTCATGCATCCATGCAGTGAGTGCAGAGGACCCGGCGCGGCGTTACCCTGCAGGGTTGGATCGGGGATGCTGTCACAGAGTGCCCGGCACTGGGCGAGGGTCCCCGCGACCTCGGCGGCCCCGAATCGGCCGCTCTGCAGCATGGAGCCGCTCGCTCTGCTCAGCGCCACGGCGGCCGCCTCGGGGCGGTGGATCCCCGCGTAGCCCCGCGCCGCCTCCAGGAAGCAGCGGGCGGCTCTGTCGGGCTCCCGCATGCCGAGGTAGCAGCAGCCCATCACCGCGCTGCTCCCCGCCCGCGGGGCGGCCCCGCCGGAACCCCGCAGATCCTCCGGGAAATCCCGCAGCCCTTCGTGAGCCGCGGCGACGTCGAAACGGAGCCCCTCCGGCCGTTCCCCGTCCGACGGTTGGGATTTGAGGAGGAATTTCAGCCCCTTCCTGGGCTTCCCGGCCTCCACGTAGGCGGCCCCCAGGCGGAAGGCGCAATCCCTGCGCAGCCGGGGGGTGGGGGTGCGCAGCGAGAGCCCCACCGCCCTCCTGAAGCAGCCCAGTGCCCCCCGCGTGTCCCCCAGCCCCAGCGCCCGGCACCCGGCCCGCGTCAGCCCCTCGATTTCGGCCACCCGCCCCGCGCCGTCGTCCCCATCCTCCGCGTTGTCCCCCTCCCCCAAAATGGGTTTCTCCTTCCCTTTCCTCCGACGTTTCCTCCCGGGGGCTGCGGGGGCCGGGGGGGTCGTGGGCTCCTCAGAAGCCATGGGTAGGGGTGAGCTGAGCCAGCGGCTGTGAGGGGAGCACCGGGGGGTCCTCCTGGGGACAAGCGCAGAGGCGGAGGGTCATTAAGGTGGGAGACAGCTCTACGACTCAGTCCAGCCGTCAGCCCATCCCCGCCGGGTGCACCGTTCACAGATCATGGAATCGTTCCCGTTGGAATAGAACCCCAAGGACACCCCATTCAGCCCCCCCCCCCCAAAAAAAACGGACCCACTCATGGAACTGTTCCATCTGGAAATACCTCAGATTGCCAAGCCCACCCGTTGACCCACGGGCACCTTTCCCACTCCTGGAGTCATTAAGGCTGGAGAAGACCCCCACCCCCACCCCATGCCCCCATCCCCCCTTACCACGTCCCTGTGTGCCCCATATCTGCGGTGCCTGAACTCCTCCAGGGACACTGAACCCCCCCCCCCCCTCCTAAAATGGAGCGGTTCCAATGAGCTCTCTTCCAGAGGAGGAATGATCCCCAACACCTGACCCGAACCCCCGGCGCAGTGTGAGTCCAATTTGCTGCCAAAATGGGAGGAGAGCCGCCTTCCTCCCCAGAGGTGCCCGAGGTTGGGGGGCTGAGAGCAGCGGATGGGGCTGTGGGTGTCCCCTCCGTGGCGGTGCGGTGGGACGCGGCGGCTGCTCGGGGTCCCCCCCCGCCCCAACCACCCCCTCTGCTTTTTCCCGTGGCATTTACTCACGGATCTGGGGAGGGGGCGACCGTGGCTGCAGCGCCCACCCCCCCCCCCCCGGGGAGGGTCCCTGGAGTGACCCCAACCCCGCAGCCGCCGGGCGGTGCTGTGCGCTGCGTCAGTGTGCGCTCCCGGGAGGGCCCCCCTGGAGATGGCCCCGATGGCTCCAATTACCGCTCTGTCACTGTGCCATGGTGAGCAGCGCCAGTGGGCTGTGCTGGGGGACACGACCAGCCTGTGATATGGGGGTGACACAGTGTGAGGGGGACACAACCAGCCTGTGATATGGGGCTGACACGGTGTGAGGGGGACACAACCAGCCTGTGATATGGGGCTGACACAGTGTGAGGGGGACACTGCCATGCTGGGGGACACAACCAGCCTGTGATATGGGGCTGACAGTGTGAGGGGGACACTGCCATGCTGGGGGACACGACCAGCCTGTGATATGGGGGTGACACAGTGTGAGGGGGACACAACCAGCCTGTGATATGGGGCTGACACAGTGTGAGGGGGACACGACCAGCCTGTGATATGGGGGTGACACAGTGTGAGGGGGACACAACCAGCCTGTGATATGGGGGTGACACAGTGTGAGGGGGACACTGCCATGCTGTGTGACACAACCAGCCTGTGATATGGGGGTGACACAGTGTGAGGGGGACACGACCAGCCTGTGATATGGGGGTGACACAGTGTGAGGGGGACACAACCAGCCTGTGATATGGGGCTGACACGGTGTGAGGGGGACACAACCAGCCTGTGATATGGGGCTGACACAGTGTGAGGGGGACACTGCCATGCTGGGGGACACAACCAGCCTGTGGATGGGGGGGTGACACAGCTGTGATGGGTGACATAGCTGTGATGGGAACATAGCTGTGATGGGGACACTGCTGTGAGGGACACACTGCCATGCTGTGTGACACAACCAGCCTGTGGATGGGGGGGTGACACAGCTGTGATGGGGACACAGCTGTGATGGGGAAACATCGCCCTCCTCTCCCAGCCCGAAGCACAGCTAACCCAGCAGGTTGGTAACAGCCCGCACTCGGGGGACGCTGGAAACCCCCAAATGATGTCAGGGCTGTATCTCTGATCCAAGCAGACTTCATTGGCATTGCAATGGCCGCCACCCCGCAATGCGGAGCGCTCCCATGGGCACGACAGGGCAGCCTTTGTGCCTCGTCTTCCCCGCGCCCACCCCCTGCCCCGTTTCCCCATCGGGGGTACCCCGGGTTCACAGCCTTACTGAAGCCAGCCCTTCATCGAGGGGTGACAGCCCTTCATTGGGGGTATCAGCCCTTCATTGGGGGATGCCAGCCCTTCATCAGGGATATCAGCCCTTCATGGGGGATATCAGCCCTTCATCAGCAGATGCCAGCCCTTCATGGGGGATATCAGCCCTTCATCGGGGCATGCCAGCCCTTCATCGGGGGGTGACAGCCCTTCACTGGGGATATCAGCCCTTCATTGGGGATATCAGCCCTTCATTGGGGATATCAGCCCTTCATTGGGGGGTGTCAGCCCTTCATCAGGGATATCAGCCCTTCATCAGGGATGCCAGCCCTTCATTGGGGATATCAGCCCTTCATGAGGGGATACCAGCCCTTCATTGGGGGGTGCCAGCCCTTCATCGGGGATATCAGCCCTTCATGGGGGGTGACAGCCCTTCAACGGGGATATCAGCCCTTCATGGGGGGTGACAGCCCTTCAACGGGGGGTGACAGCCCTTCATCAGGGATATCAGCCCTTCATTGGGGATATCAGCCCTTCATTGGGGGGTGACAGCCCTTCATCGGGGGATATCAGCCCTTCATTGGGGATATCAGCCCTTCATTGGGGATGCCAGCCCTTCATTGGGGGTATCAGCCCTTCATCGGGGATATCAGCCCTTCATTGTGGATATCAGCCCTTCATGAGGAGATGCCAGCCCTTCATTGTGGATATCAGCCCTTCATGGGGGATATCAGCCCTTCATGAGGGGATGCCAGCCCTTCCTGATGCCCCTTCAGGCTCCTCCAGGGGCACATCACGGCTTGTTCTCTGGTTTGATCCATCTCGTGTGGGATACCTTTGCAGCGTGTGCGACAAAATAGGACATGTACATTCACGCTGATTAGGACATTAATTATTGCTAGCTACACAACCATACTGCCAATTATTTAACTTCTCCTCCTTACGTTCTCTGCTCCTCGGGTCTTATCTGCCCAGCACCAAACATGAGGAAGGCTGAGTGTTTCAGCGGGCTGGGCAGAGCTGCAGCCTTTGTCCCTACTGTTGGAAATGGCCAAATAATTCTGCCCGGGCGGTATATCTCTGCTCAAAGCAGATTTTATTTGCGATTGCCGGGCGCCCCACAGGCAGCAGAGCGCAGTTATGGACACCATAGGACACCTTTTGTACCTCGTTGCCCCCCCTTGGCTCCCCCCCTCCTCCCCTTTCCCACTGGCTGCGTGCTCCAGGTTTACATCTGTTAATTAGTTGTTAATTCGCCTGTTATCTGGTGTCAGTCAGGAGCCGTCCCGCTGCCTCCAAGATATCTCCGTGCTCTTCTTGTCCCGGATATGGTGATTTCCTTCAGTCTGTTAAGCAAAGGGTATGGTTTGGGGGGGGGGGGGCAGACCCCCCTCAATACCTTCTTCAGACACCCCCCGAGGCAGACCACGAATTGCCCCTTCACTTTGTGCGCGATACTCTGGCAGTGTGACGAAGTATGGCGTATATTTTCACGCTGGCTGTGCAGAAGTTGTTGCCAGCTTATATACGAACGTTGCTAATGAATTAACTTCTCCTCCTTTAATTCTCTGTTACTCAGGTCCTGTCTATCCAGCACCCAAAGCTGGTAGTTCTCCAGCATCAGGGCTTTCTGGTTTGTGAGGGTATTTATTACACCTGGCTTGCCTTTAACTGAAGGCCCAGAGGGTTTTTGGATGGCTGGACAGACAGCAGCTTCAGCCTTCGTGCTCATAACTTACTCCATCTTCCTCATCTCTATGGATATAGAGAGATATGTGTATGTATGACGTGACGGGGACACAGCCGGGTGCGGCCGTGTTGGGGTTCGGAGCCGTACGGGGTACCGCAGCCCGGGACCCCCCCGGCACCGCCCCCGCTGCGCCCCACTGAATGCGACCCCGCCGCAGTGCCGACGTCACGGACTACAATTCCCAGCAGCCCCCGGGCGGCGCCACGTGACGCACCCCAGCAGCATCACGTGACACACCCCCGCGGCATCACATGACACCTCCCCGCGGCATCACGTGACCCCCGGCGGGAGATTCAAATTGCGGCCATGGACGGAGCGGAGCGGCCGCAATGTGAGCGGGGGGGGGAGGGGAGAAGTGCGCCGTGCGGCTGCTTTGGGGTCGGGGGGGGGGGGGTTAATGTTTGTGGAGCTGCGGGTGGTGCTTTTGGGGTCCAGGGGTGTGTTTGGGGCTGGGGGTTGTTTGGGGGCTGTGCGGATATTGGGGGGTGTTTTGCGTCTGGGAGGTGTTGGAGTGCGGGGGGTGTTTGGGGCTGGGAGCGCTGCTGCCCCCCCCCGCTCCCCCCTTTGGGAGGGGTCCCCCATCCCTGCGGTGCCGTGGAGATCCCAAAGCCGCCGCCCCGCTGTACTTCTCCCCCCTCCCCCCCCCCCATTCCAACCCTCAGTTGGAGGCTCAGGGCTCTGAGGGAGAAACTGGGGGGGGGGGTCTCTATGGCACCGCTACACCTCGGTACCCCCTCCCCCCCCGGGGGACACGGGGTGGGGGTGACATGGGGGGGTTAACGTGAGGGTCCCCGCTGCAGGGGAGCGGCCCAGCGCGGAGCAGATGGACGAGCAGCGGCGGCAGAACGTCGCCTACCAATACCTGTGCCGCCTGGAGGAGGCCAAGCGGTGAGGCCGGGACCCCCCCGGCTCCGAAACACCCCCAGCGTGGGGGGGTGGGGGGTCCAACGTCGCAGGAGAGATAAGGCCCAGGGATGAGCGAGGGCTGTAGGAGGGGGGAGGTTGGGGGGGCTGACCTTCCCCATGAACACAGATGGGGGTGGGAGGGGGGGGGTGGAGCTCAGTGCCACCCTTCTGTGACCCCCCCCCCCCCCTTCACCCCCTCCCCCAGCTGGATGGAGGCCTGCCTGGGTGAGGAGCTGCCTCCCCCCACGGAGCTGGAGGAGAACCTGCGCAATGGCGTGCTGCTGGCCAGGCTGGGACACCGCTTCGCCCCTGACGCCGTCCCCCCCGCGAGGATCTACGACCCCCAGCAGACGCGCTACAGGGTGAGGGGGGTGGGCCCTATAGGGCCGACCTGCAGGTGGCAGCTTGAAGCCTCTCTGGGGTGCATAATAGCAAATGGGTTTTGGGGGTTGGGGGGGTCCTCTCAGCTTCGTGGGTGCCGTCACCTTTGGGACTGAGGGTGGAAATGGACCCTGAGGGTTGGGCTGGTTTGGGGGGCAGCGGGGAGGGGGGTGTTTGGGGTGGGTGTCACCCTGACCCGTCTGCTCCGTTCTCACTCAGACGAGTGGGCTGCACTTCCGGCACACAGATAACATCAACCACTGGCGCTGTGCCATGAGCCGCCTCGGGCTGCCCTCGGTGAGGACCCCCCCATTGTTCTTGCCCCCCCCATCCCCCCATCCCCCTGCTCCTGGATATCCCCCGCCGTGTCCTCCCCGCTCCCTCATCCCTGGATCCCTTCTGCTGTTTCCCCCCTGTGGTGTTCCTACACCCCTGCGTCCCCCCCACCCCCCATCCCTTGTCCCTGGGTAATCCCCCCTCTGCTGCCCCCCTGCCCCTCCCCCAACATTTCTGGGTCCCCTCTGAAGACCCCCCCACTCCCTCTTCCCTGTGTCCCCCCCCCCCCCTCCCGCTGACCTTGTCCCTGGGTCCCCTCCGTTGTGTCATCCCCCCTCCCCCAACAGTGTCCATGCCTCTGTTGTGTCGTCCCCCCCCCCTCCATCGACTGTATCCCTGACTCTGGGTCGTTCCCCCCCCTCCCCCAAAGTGTTCTTGTCCCAGAGTCCCCTCCATTGTGTCCCCCACCCCCCTTTCCCTGCATCCTTCCTCTGCTGTGTCCCACCATCCATCCATCCATCCCCATGTCCCCCCCCCCCCCCCCCCAGCTGTGTCCCTGTTCCTGGGTCCCCCCTTACTGCCCCCCCCCCTCACTTTGGGCCCATCCCAAAGTCTCCCCCCCCCCCTCCTCCCCCCGATGACTGCTTGGTGTCACTGTGGGACCCCCGGGACCCACTTTGCTGCCGCCCTCAGATCTTCCACCCGGAGACCACCGACATCTACGACAAGAAGAACATGCCGCGGGCGGTGTACTGCCTCCATGCGCTCAGGTGGGGGGTTGGGGGGCGGGGTGTGTCACCATAGGAGCGGGACCTCTCCCCGCTGTCCCCAGTGGTGGGGCCGCCCCGCTCGGGGGCTGTGGGGCTGCGGAGCCCTCTCCTGTCCCAGCCCTGGGATGGGTACTGACGGTGCGCTCCGTCCCGCAGTCTGTATCTGTTCAAGCTGGGGTTGGCCCCGCAGATCCAGGACCTGTCCGGGAAGGTGGACTTCACGGGTATGGCCCTGCGTGGGGGCTGCGGCTCTGGGGTCCCTCCGGGGGGGTGGGGTCGGGGGGGTGGCGATGCTCAGGGCTGAGCGGTGCCATCCCCCCCTCCCCGCTGCTGCTCCAGAGGAGGAGATCAGCGACGCGGGGCGGGAGCTGGAGAAGCTGGGGCTGCAGCTGCCCGCGTTCGGCCGCATCGGGGGCATCCTGGCCGATGAGCTCTCTCTGGATGAGGCAGCAGGTGATGTGTGCTGGGGGACGGGGGGGGGCTCCCTTTGCTACCCCCCGACCTTCAGATGTGGGGCTGCCCCGGGGGGGTCTCGGCGGGTGGGCGGCCTCACACGTCTCCTTTGCAGTGCACGCGGCGGTGTTGGCCATCAACGTGGCAGTGGAGCGCGGGGATGTGGGGCGCACCATGGAGGCGCTGCTCCACCCCGGGGCGATGCTGCGGGGGCTGCGCACGGCGCTGGCGGCCGCTTACCAGGATGTGCTGCGGGGGGCTCAGAGGGAGAAGGGCGGCGGCAGGGAGTGGGTGAGAACCAGGGAAGGTGGGATGAGGGTGGCACTCGGCTCCTGCAGGGCTGGGCCAGGGGAAATCAGTGGGAAATGGAGGGGGTTGGTCTTTTTTTTTCCCTCTTTCTTCTTTGGGATGGGGGTTGGGAAGGGAGCGGAGGGCGCAGGGCGGTGACTGTGGCACCCACAGGTCCCGGCAGAAGGAGGGGACATCTACACCCACTGCCTGACGCAGGCGGAGATCCAGGAGAACATCAGCAGGGTGAATGGTGAGCTGCGCGCCCGCTCTCCTTTGGGGGGGGGCTGAGGCCCCACCGGGCATTTCCACGGGGAGACGTCAGCTTCGTTTGATGTGGGGGTTCGCTCTGACCCCTACTGTGTTCCCCCTCCCCGGCAGTGCATGCGGCTCTGGAGGAGGTGGACGATGCTGTGCAGAGAGGGGATGCGCTGCTGCTGCACCGCGCGCTGCAGGACCCCGCGCTGAGCCTCCCCCACCTGCAGCGGGACAACCTGCAGCTCTGCCTGGAGCAGCTCCGTGCGCAGCGGCAGCAGAAGGCTCTGGTGGGGGCTCGGAGCAGCCGTGCCCATGCTGGGGGGGTTCAGGGTGGAGGTGGGGGGGTCCCAATGCTTTCTGTATCAATAGGAGCTGGGCTATGTGGAGCTGCTGGATGAGGAGGAGGTGGCCGTGGGCATCCAGGTGGCCAACGAGAGGGGCGAGGAGGAGCGAGCCAGTGAGTGGGCATGGAGGGGGCGTGGGGCTGGGGGGGGGGTGGGCAGACCCTACAGATAGGATGGAGAACGGGGATGTGGGGTTGTATGGGGGGGATGGGCAGACCCTACAAATAGGATGGAGAACGGGGATGTGGGGTTTTATGGGGGGGCTGGGGGGGGTGGGCAGACCCTACAGATAGGATGGAGAATGGGGATGTGGGGTTGTATGGGGGGGCTGGGCAGACCCTACAAATAGGATGGAGAATGGGGATGTGGGGTTGTATGGGGGGGCTGCAGTAGGAGCAATAGGGGGTCAGGGTGGGGGAGATCTGTGGGAATGGATCCTATGAAAGGAGGGATGTGGGGTGGTGTAGCGGAGGGTTATGGGGCAGCGCGGTTTGTGGGGGGTCTCTGGGGGACCTGACCTTACAGATGAGGGTGGGTGGGAGGGAGGGAGGGGTATGGGAGTGTGTGGGTGGCCTAGGAAGGAGAGGGGGGGAAGTATGGAATCCAGAGGGGCTGCAATGGGGTGCAGTTCAGCATGGCTCCTGCAGCCCCGACCCCATCCCCGCTCCCTCCGCAGTGCTGCGGGCTGTGAGTGCCATCAATGCGGCCATCCGGCGGGGGATCCCGGCTGCCACGCTGCAAGCACTGCTGGAGCCATCAGCACAGCTCCCCGCCGCCTTCCCCCACGCTGCCGCGCTCTACCAACACCAACTGGCACTGCTGCAGCGACAGCACCCGCGGGTGGGGGCTGCGGCTCCCAATGGGGCCGTGGGGTGTCTGTGGGGTGTGAAGGGTGGGGGTCCCGTGGGGGCTCAGGGCGCGTTTCTGCCCCGTGCAGGGCGAGCTGCTGCAGGAGGAGCTGTTTGTGGCCGTGGAGATGCTGTCGGCCGTGGCGTTGGTGAACAGAGCTGTGGATGCTGGGAACCCCGAGGAGCTCTGGGGTGGTCTGCTCAGCCCCGCGCTGGGGCTGTCGGGGGTGGAGGAGGAGAACGCACAGCGGTGAGGGATGGGGGTGGGTCAGTGGGGTCCCTGTGGTGGGGGGGGGGGTCCCTGGGGAGGGGGTCGGTGGTTTCATGGCCCCTCCCTCCACTTACCTGGGAAGAGGCGGCTGGCTGGGCAGGGGGCTTCCCTGCCTGCTATCGTAGGTTCTGTATGGTTGGAAAAGACCATCCAATCCCAACACCCCCCATTCCCACCACCACACCCACACGGAACCCTTCAAGCTGGGGAAGACCCCCCCCGCCCCCTCCCCCCAAAACCATCCAGTCCAACCTCACCCCATTCCCACAGTGCACTCAGAGAACCCTTCAGGTTGGAAGAGCCCCCCGAGGTCATCCCATCCAACCATTAATCCAGCTCTGCCCGCTCGTGGCCATTAAGGCTGATGAGACCTCTGAGATCACCCACCCCCGCTTCACCCCCTCGTGGAGCTGTTCAGGTTGGAGGGGGCCTCCACCACGTCCAGCTGTCAGCCCACGGCCGCTCTGTGCCCACTCACCCGCGGCATCGCTCAGCTTGGAGGAGCCCTCCAAGTCCAACCCGCCCCATCCCCACCCCACTGCAGCCCAACCATCCGTCCATCTGTGCCCACGTCTGGGCTCAGTAAGGTTGGAAAGGCCCCTGAGGTCACCCAGCCCCTCTGCACGGCCCCACATTCCCCCCCTCCCCCCCTTTTGCAGGTACTTTGACGCCTTGCTGCAGCTGAAGGAGCAGCTGAGGAAGGAAGGAGCGGAGTTCCTGAGCTGGACGGACATCCAGGACAGCGTGAACGCCACCAACGCCTCGGTGCAAGACGAGACCGACCGTGAGTTGTGCCACGCCAGGTCCCCCCGGGAGGGGGCTGGGAGCCCCGCAGCCCTACGTGCACCGTGGGGCACCCGGCCCCGTGGGGCTGAGCCCCACAGCCTCCCATCCCCGCAGGGCTGCTGGCGGTGCAGCGGATCAACGCGGCGCTGCGCCACGCGGACCCGCAGAGGACGTTGGCGGCGCTGCTGCTGCCCGCGGCCGCTCTGCCTGACGTGGCTCTGCCCAACGCCGGGCGCTACCACCGCGTCCTCAGCCGTGCGCGGGCGGCCAAAGCACAGGTGTGGGGTGGGGGGCCGTGGGGTGGGGGTGGGTGGCTGTGGGGTTGGGGACCGTGGGGTGGGGGTTGGGGGGCTGTGGCGTTGGGGGCCATGGGGTGGGGGTTGGGGGGCCATAGGGTGGGTGCACGAAGGGCAGCGCAGTGCCACATGGTGCTGGGCTGGGGGCTGTGCCCGCCTGGGCTGGGGGCTGCCCAGCTGGGCTGGACGCCGTCCCCCCACCCCTCAGGCCAGCGGGGACGATGGAGCTGAGCTGTGGTGGGAGGAGATCGAGCGCGGGGTGCGCGCGGCCAACGAGGAGACGGCGGCGGTGAGGCGCAGTGAGTGCCGGGGGGCTCTGCTGGGGGGAGGGCGCAGGGAAGGGGACGATGTCTGCCTCCACCCCGAACCCCCATCTCTGTGCTCTGTCCCCCCACGCTTCCCATCTCTGCATCCATCCTCCCTGAGGCTCCCATCCCCCCACCCCACGCTCCCTCTCTGAGCCCCTCTCAGCACTCCCTGAGCCCCCCATCTCTGCACTCCTCCCCAACCCCCCCCCCGCACCCCTCCTCCCGAATTCCTCCACCCCATCCCATCTCTGCACTCCTCCTCCTCAATCTCTCCTCTCCCAGTCCCCATCTCTAATCCCTATCCCTGAGACCCCCCCTCTGTCCTCCCTAAGCCCCCCACCTCTGCACTCTGCCCCCCCAAATCCCCCACCTCTCCCCCCCCCATACTCCCTCTCCCCCCCCCATACTCCCTCTCCCCCCCCCATACTCCCTCTCCCCAAGCCCCCCACCTCTGCACTCTGTCACCCCCAAGCCCCCCACCTCTCCACCCCATACTCCCTCCCCCCGAGCCCCTCATCTCTGCACTCTGTCCCCCTGAGCCCCCCACCTGTCCACCCCATACTCCCTCCCCCCGAGCCCCTCATCTCTGCACTCCCCCTCCCCTCCCCGACCCTCACCCCACCCTCATCCCCGCAGTGGCCCTGGGCACGGCCGCCATCAACCAGGCCATCCGGGAAGGGCGGGCGGCGCAGACGCTGCGGGTGCTGCGGAACCCCGACGTGGCGCTGCGTGGGGTGGTGGACGCCTGCGCCGCGCTGTACCAGGAGGAGCTGCAGGCACTGGCGGCCACCAAGAAGCCGAGGGGTACGGCCCGGGGATGGGATCCCCCCCTGCAGGGAGGGCGCTCAGCCCCGGGGGTGCCACAGCAGCCGTCTGCGGGTTGCAGGGAGCACCAAACCCCGCTGGGTGCGGCACCGCCTGCGGGACGGCTCCGAGTTCTACCTGAGCCTGCAGAGCTTCGAGGGCAGCTGGGAGCGGCCGTGCGATGGTGAGCTGTGTGCCACGCACCTGAGCCGGGAGGAGATCCAGGTATGGGACACACGGGATGTGGGGTCGGGGCAGTGCTGTACGGAGCTGTGGGAGGCCCAGCCTGGGGGAGCCCGCGGCCGTGGGGGGGCAATGGGCAGCCTCAGCTGGGGGGCAGCCAGCCTGCGGCTGTGGGGGGGCTGGGGGCTCCCCTCCAACCAACAGTGCTGTGATCCCGTGGTTCTGTGGTCTATAGGGTCCTTTCCAACCCAGCTGTGCTGATTGCGTGATCTATAGGGCAGTTTCCAACCCAGCTGTGCTGTGATCCCGTGGTTCTGTGGTCTATAGGGTCCTTTCCAACCCAACTGTGCTCCGATTCCGTGACCTACAGGATCCCTTCCAACCCAACAGTGCTCCGATCCCACGGTTCTATGGTCTCATAGGATCCTTTCCAACCCAGCTATGCTCTGATTCCGTGATCTATAGGGCAACTTCCAACCCAACCATGCTGTGATCCCGTGGTTCTGTGGTCTATAGGATCCTTTCCAGCCCAACTGTTCTCTGATTCCATGACCTGTAGGGCAACATCCAACCCAGCTGTGGTGTGATCCCATGGTTCTGTAGTCTATAGGGTCATTTCCAACCCAACTGTGCTCTGATTCCGTGACCTACAGGATCCCTTCCAACCCAACTGTGCTGCGATCCTATAATTCTATAGTCTGTAGGATCCCTTCCAACCCAATCCTGCTCTGATTCCGTGATCTATAGGGCAACTTCCAACCCAACTGTGCTGTGATGCCACAGTTCTATAGTCTTACAGGATCCTTTCCAACCCAACTGTGCTCTGATTCCATGGTCCGTAGGGCAACATCCAACCCAGCAGTGCTGTGATCCCATGGTTCTGTAGCCTATAGGGTCCTTTCCAACCCAATTGTGCTCTGATTCCGTGATCTATAGGGCAACTTCCAACCCAACTGTGCTGTGATGCCACGGTTCTATAGTCTTATAGGATCCTTTCCAACCCAACTGTGCTCTGATTCCGTGGTCCGTAGGGCAACATCCAACCCAGCAGTGCTGTGATCCCATGGTTCTGTAGCCTATAGGGTCCTTTCCAACAGAATTGTGCTCTGATTCCGTGATCTATGGGGCAACGTCCAGCCCAGCTGTGCTATGACTCCATGTCCCGTGATCTGTAGGGTCCCTTCCAACCCAATCCTGCTCTGATTCTATGATCTATAGGCAACTTCTAACCCAACTGTGCTGTGATGCCATGGTTCTATAGTCTTATAGGATCCCTTCCAACCCAGCAGTGCTGTGATCCCATGATCTATAGGGCAACTTCCAGCCCGGCTGTGCTATGACTCCACGTCCCGTGATCTGTAGGGTCCCTTCCAACCCAGCAGTGCTGTGATCGCATGATCTATAGGGCAACTTCCAGCCCAGCTGTGCTATGACTCCACGTCCCGTGATCTGTAGGGTCCCTTCCAACCCAATCCTGCTCTGATTCTATGATCTATAGGCAACTTCTAACCCAACTGTGCTGTGATGCCATGGTTCTATAGTCTTATAGGATCCCTTCCAACCCAGCAGTGCTGTGATCCCATGATCTATAGGGCAACTTCCAGCCGAGCTGTGCTATGACTCCACGTCCCGTGATCTGTAGGGTCCCTTCCAACCCAGCAGTGCTGTGATCCCATGATCTATAGGGCAACTTCCAGCCCAGCTGTGCTATGACTCCACGTCCCGTGATCTGTAGGGTCCCTTTCTGAGTCACTCAGAATCAAAGATTTCTATTCAGGCAAAGACCTTCGCGAGAGCCGCGAAGTCTATTCCGTACTGCAGTAATGGACGCCCGCCCCCTGCTGGCCAAAGGGCGGAACTGCACAGCCGATCAGCGCAATCCGCTCCTTTGTATCCCCCGAACCCAACGCAGGTTTTGCTCCCCTGGCACTCATTGGTGGAGCATCTCAGGCTCACAGCCTTCCCAGTGCTGCTGCTACGATACGTCTCCATGTACGGACTGTTAACTGTTGTCTTCAAGTATGCTTTGGACTTTGGAATATCTCCGGTATTTCAAAATTAGCACACCCGTTCTGCTGTGTACGCCGATATGGGGGCAATATTTAAGGTTAGCACGTCCGTCCTGTCCTGTGCTCTCCATGCTCTCCTGTACTATTTTCTCCCACCCCCCGTATTTCCCTCATCTCGTGCTGTCTCAATCCCACCCGAGTGCCGGGGTACCCCCGATGGGGAAACGGGGCAGGGGGTGGGCGCGGGGAAGACGAGGCACAAAGGTGCCCTGTCGTGCCCATGGGAGCGCTCCGCATTGCGGGGTGGCGGCCATTGCAATGCCAATGAAGTCTGCTTGGATCAGAGATACAGCCCTGACATCATTTGGGGGTTTCCAGCGTCCCCCGAGTGCGGGCTGTTACCAACCTGCTGGGTTAGCTGTGCTTTGGGCTGGGAGAGGAGGGCGATGTTTCAAAGTCAGCACATCCCCGCCCTATGCCGCCCTATGCCGCCCTATGCCGCCTCTCCCACCCCTCCTATTCCCCTCATCTTCCAAGTCAGAGCGCCCCACTCTCAGCCTCCCTGAGCTCAGCAGCTTTCCTGATGAGCAGTAACACCCATCGCTGTCTCACAGCGAGGTTATGAGTTCAGTCAGGGCCTCCGCTGCATACGGAGATACTGGAAGCTCCCACTGCAAAAACACCATTACCTCTCACGTTCCTCCCGACCCCACTGTGCTGCAGTCCCACAATTCTATAGGATCCTTTCCAACCCAGCTGTGCTGTGATCCCATGTTCTTTGATCTGTAGGATCCTTTCCAACCCAGCCATGCTCTGATTCCATGTTCTTTGATCTGTAGGATCCTTTCCAACCCAGCCGTGCTGTGATCCCATGTTCTTTGATCTGTAGGATCCTTTCCAACCCAGCCGTGCTGTGATCCCATGTTCCCTGATCTGTAGGATCCTTTCCAACCCAGCCGTGCTGTGATCCCATGTTCCCTGATCTGTAGGATCTCTTCCAACCCAGCCGTGCTGTGATCCCATGTTCTTTGATCTGTAGGATCTCTTCCAACCCAGCCGTGCTGTGATCATGTTGCAGGATCTATAGGATCCCTTACAACCCAACAGTGCTGTGATTCCATGATCTATTGGCCAATTTCCAACCCAACCACGCTATGACCCCACGTTCCTCGATCTATAGAATCCCTTCTAACCCAACAGTGCTCCGATTCCATGTTCAGTGATCTATAGGATCCCTCCCAACCCAAACGTGTCATCCCACGGTTCTATTATCAGTGGAATCCCTTCCAACCCAACAATGCTATGATTCCATGATCTATAGGATCCCTCTCAGCCCAGCAGTGCTGTGATCCCACGGTTCTATAGTCTATAGGATCCTTTCCAGCCCAACTGTGCTCTGATTCCATGATCTGTAGGCAGCTTCCAACGCAACTGTGTTGTGATCCCACATTCCATGATCTGTAAGGACCCCTTCCAACCCAACAGTGCTACGCTTCCATGATCTATAGGGCAACTCCCAACCCAGCTGTGCTCTGACTCCATGTTCTATGATCTATAGAATCCTTTCCAACCCAACAGTGCTACGCTTCCATGATCTATAGGGCAACTTCCAACCCAGCTGTGCTCTGACTCCATGTTCTATGATCTGTAGAATCCTTTCCAACCCAACAGTGCTACAATTCCATGATCTATAGGGCAACTTCCAACGTAACTGTGCTCCAATTCCATGTTCAGTGATCCATCGGATCCCTCCCAACCCAAACATGCTGTGATCCCATGGTTCTATTATATATAAGATCCCTTCCAACTCAATTGTGCTATGATTCCACGATCTGTAGGGTAACTTCCACCTCAGCTGTGCTGCGATCCGATGTTTCCTGATCTATAGGGTCAGAGGAGTTACTTTTTCATGGAATAAAAAAAGCCAAACAACTTTTTCTTACCAACTTATAATGTTGGTGTAAATGAGCACAGTGGCTTTTTCCTTTGATTTCTTGGATTTTTTTCCTATTGAGCATTTTGATTTTGTGCCCTCTGAATTGGAAGTCAAAGAAGCAGGCCCATTCTGGTTACACACCGGTGACGGTCAGACCCCGCTCTGGCTTTGAGGTCCTTATTTGTACACCCTCTGAACTGCCGCCCGCTTTTAATGGCAACCAACTGCTGCCCTATGGGGGTCCTCCTCGGTGAGGGGAGTGCTGAAAGGTCCCTCACTCCTGTGGCAAAATATCTGCATGGAGCTTTTAACGTAGACTTTGGTGGATCTTTGTTTAGACGTGGCACTGAGGGACGTGATTGAGGTGGTGTGGTGTGGGGGTGGGTGTTGGGTAGGGCAGCGCTGGGATGGGGTATTGGTGTTGGGCTGGGAGATGTTGGGAGGTTGGTGTTGGAGTGGGCAGTGTTGGACTGGGTGACGTTGGGGGGTTGGCGTTGGGTTGGTGTTGGAATGGAGGACGTTGAGGGGTTAACATTGGGGGTTGGTGTTGGACTGGGTGATGCTGGGGGGTTGGCATTGGACTGGGCGGTATTGGGGGGGTTGGTGCTGGACTGGGTGATGTTGAGGGGCTGACATTGGACTGGTTGGCATTGGACTGGGCAACATTGAGGGGTTGGTATGGGGCTGGGCATTGCTGGGCTGGGCAATGCTTGGGGGTTGGCATTGGACTGGGTGGCATTGGGGGGATTGGTGTTGTTTGGGGGGGTTGGTCTGGACAATGTTGGGCTGGGTGGTGTTGGGGGGGGGTTGGTGTTGGACTGGGCAATGTTTGGGGGCTGGCATTGGACTGGGTGGTGTTGTGGGGTTGGTGTTGGGTTGGCGTTGGGCTGGGTGGTGTTGGGGGGTTGGCATTGGACTGGGTAGCGTTGGGGGGATTGGTGTTGGGTTGTCATTGGACTGGGTGATGTCGGGGGGGGGAGTTGGTCTGGACAATGTTGGGCTGGGTGGTGGTGGGGGGTTGGTGTTGGACTGGGCAATGCTTGGGGGCTGGTGTTGGACTGGGTGATGTTTGGGGGGGGGGTTGGTGTTGGATTGGTATTGGACTGGGTGATGTTTGGGTGGTTGGCGTTGGGCTGGGTGGTGTTGGGGGGTTGGTGTTGTGTTGATGTTGGGCTGGGTGGTGTTGGAGGGTTGGCATTGGATTGGGTGGCGGTGGGGGTTTGGTGTTGGGTTGGTGTTGGGCTGGGTGATGTTGGGGGGTTGGTGTTGGGCTGGGTGACGTTGGGCTGGGGGGGCGGTTGGTGTTGCATTGGTGTTGGACTGGGTGATGTTTGGGGGTCTGGGGGTGGTCTGGACAACGTTGGGCTGGGTGATGTTGGGAGGGGGTGGTATTGGGCTGGGCAGCGTTGGATTGGCCAACGCCTGGGGGTCGGCGTTGGGCTGGGCGACACTGGGAATTGTTCCCAACCTGTAGGACCGTACGGGAGGTGGTGGGGCTCACCCAACCCAACGCTTTGTGTCCCCGCAGTCCGTCATCACCCGCGTGACCGCCGCGCACGACCGCCAGCGCCTCTGGGCGTCCAACATGGCGGCGGTGGTCGGGCTGCAGGCCCTCCTGCGCGGCTTCCTGGCGCGGCGGCGCTTCGTGGCCCTGCGCCGGCGGCACACGGCGGCCGTGCGGATCCAGGTGGGCGGCACCGTGGGGTCGGTCTCTTCTCGGGGTGGCAGTGATGGCGGTGGTGGCCTCACGTTGCGGAGGGGGAGGTTCGGGTTTGGGTCTCGGGAGCAGAGCCGGAAGGTTGGGCGACGTCGGCTCGGGTTGTGCGGGGCTGCCACCCCTGTAGGGATGCGGTGCGGAGGGATGCGGTTGGTGGGCAGGGAGGTGGGGGTTGGGTGGGGTTGGGTGATCTCGGAGGGCTCCCCCAACCCGGCTGAGTCCAGCAGAGGACGTGGCGGGGGTGGCTCAGCGGTGGGCTGGATGGTTCTGGGGGTCTTTTCCCAGCCATCGTGATTCCGTGAATGGGCGCCGCGGGGTGGGCCGGCAGTCGGGCTGGGTGGTCTTTGGAGGTCTCTTCCATCCTCAACGACTCTGTGGGTGCAGTGTGGGGATGGGCTGGGGGTGGCCTTGATGGCCTCGGAGCTCTTTTCCAACCTCAATTGTTGAATGACTCTATAACTGAGCACAGTGGGGATGGGTTGATGGTTGGCCTTGATGACCTCGGGGCTCTTTTCTAACCTTAATTATCGAATGATTCTATCATTAAGCGTGGTGGGGATGGGTTGATGGTTGGCCTTGATGACCTCGGGGCTCTTTTCCAACCTTAATTATCGAATGGTTCTATCACTAAGCGTGGTGGGGATGGGTTGATGGTTGGCCTTGATGACCTCGGGGCTCTTTTCCAACCTTAGTTATCGAATGACTCTATTACTAAGCGTGGTGGGGATGGGTTGATGGTCGGACTCGTTGGAGGTAAAGTCTACAATCGTTGAGTCCAACCACCAACCCGTCCCACCATACCCACTCACGGAAGCCTTTTCCGACCGTAATAACTCGCCGGTGGTGGGAGTGGGCCCGGTGGGATGGGTTGGTGGTCGGACCGGATGACCGCGGTGCGCTTTTCCAACCTCAGCCCCCCCCCGGCTCTCCCCCAGGCTTCCTGGAGGGGCTACCGGCAGCGCAAGGCTTACCTGCAGCGCCTGCACTACCTGCGAGCCCACGGGGACGCCGTGGTCAAGGTTGGCCTCCTCTGCCTTCATCCCCGGCTCACACCTCTGTGTCACCGGCAAGGAATGCGGCGCGTCCCTTCCTGCTCTGCTATGGGGGAGTGGAGCAGCCGGGCCGTGCTGGGGGGCTGTGCTCCCAGTGTGGGGTGACCCAGTGCTCCCAGTATGGGTGCAGGCACTGAATGCTCTCTGTATGGGGTGACCCAGTGCTCCCAGTGTGGGGTGACCCAGTGCTCCCAGTGTGGGGTGCAGGCACTCAGTGCTCCCAGTATGGGGTGCAGGCACTCAGTGCTCCCAGTATGGGACAACCCAGTGCTCCCAGTATGGGGTGCAGGCACTGAGTGCTCTCTGTATGGGGTGATCCAGTGCTTCCAGTATGGGGTGTAGGGACCTAGTACTCCCATTACGGGGTACAGGGACACAGTGCTTTCAGTATCGAGCCCAAAGACCCAGAGCTTCCCAGTATGGGACAACCCAGTGCTCCCAGTAGCAAGCCCAGAGACTTAAGGCTCCCAGTATGGGGCGGGGGTACCCAGTGCTCCCAGTGTGGGGCGAGGGTACCCAGTGCTCCCAGTATGGGTGCAGGCACTCAGTGCTCCCGGTATGGGGTGACCCAGTGCTCCCAGTACAGGGACACAGTGCTTCCAGTATCAAACCCAAAGACCCAGAGCTTCCCAGTATGGGACAACCCAGTGCTCCCAGTAGCAAGTCCAGAGACTCACGACTCCCCGGTATGGGGCAGGGGTGTCCCAGTGCTCCCAGTATGGGGTGTTCCAGTGCTCCCAGTATGCGGCAGGGGTACCTAGTGCTCCCAGTGTGGGGTGACCCAGTGCTCCCAGTGTGGGGTGACCCAGTGCTCCCAGTATGGGGTGTTCCAGTGCTCCCAGTATGGGGCAGGGGTACCCAGTGCTCCCAGTATGGGGTGTCCCAGTGCTCCCAGGTTATGCCCTCTCCCCACATTGGTGCTCCTATGGGTCCCACCCCCCCCCCACCCCCAGCGCTGTGCTCACTGATGGGCGCTCCGTGAGTGGTCGCACCGTGCGGAAGCAGAGCTGTCCCTCCCCACCCACCCCCAACCCCCCCCACGTCCCTCCCGGTTCTGATGGGGCGTCTCCCGCAGATCCAAGCGGCCGTGAGGATGTGGAGGGCTCGGAAAAGGTACCAGGAGAGGCTGCGCTACTTCAGGAGGAATGTGAGTGATGGGGGGGGGGCTGAACCCCCCCTGCTGTGTGCACTGCGCCCCGCAGCCCCTGGAGGGCTTCTGGGGAGGGAGGAGGGTGGGGGTAGGGGTGGGGGTGGGGGAAGGAGACGGCGTGGGTGCAGCCGCCCATGGGGGTGGTGAGCTCCGGGATGGGCAGGGAGAGAAAAGTGCTCCAAAAACCCACCGGAGGCTTTGAGGTCTCTGACGGAGGGGGGTCTGGGAGAAGGAAGGCTGTGGGCACACAGCGCAGCGGTGCAGCTGACAGCTGGAAAGGCTGAGGAGGGATCCCTGAGAGCACCGTGGGGTCCGCGTGCCGCCACTGTGGGGTCCAGGTGCTGCCAGGGGACTGGGTGCCACCTCTGTGGGGTTCAGGTGCTGCCACGGGGTCTGGGTGATGCCGTGGGGTCTGGGTGCTGCCGTGGGGTCCGGGTGCTCTCATGGAGTCTGGGTGCCGCCACTGTGGGGTCTGGGTGCTCTCATGGGGTCTGGGTGATGCTGTGGGGTCTGGGTGCCACCACTGTGGGATCCAGGTGCTCTCATGGGGTCTGGGTGCCACCACTGTGGGGTCCGTGTGCTCTCATGGGGTCCGGGTGCCGCCACTGTGGGGTCCAGGTGCTGCCGGGGGGGGGTCTGGGTGTCACCACTGTGGGGTTCAGGTGCTGCCATGGGGACTGGGTGCCACCACTGTGGGGTCTGGGTGATGCTGTGGGGTCCGGGTGCTGTCATGGAGTCTGGGTGCCACCACTGTGGGGTTCAGGTGCTGCCATGGGGACTGGGTGCCGCCACTGTGGGGTCTGGGTTCCACCTCTGTGGGGTCTGGGTGATGCCGGGGGGGGGTCTGGGTGCCACCTCTGTGGGGTTCAGGTGCTGCCATGGGGTCCGGGTGCCGCCACTGTGGGGTCTGGGTAATGCTGGGGGGGGTCTGGGTGTCACCACTGTGGGGTTCAGGTGCTGCCATGGGGACTGGGTGTCACCACTGTGGGGTCTGGGTGCTGCTGTGGGGTCCAGGTCCCACCACTGTGGGATCTGGGTGCTCTCATGGGGTCTGGGTGCCGCCACTGTGGGGTCCAGGTGCTGCCGGGGGGGGTCTGGGTGTCACCACTGTGGGGTCCAGGTGCTGCCATAGGGACTGGGTGCTACCACTGTGGGGTCTGGGTGATGCCGGGGGGTCCGGGTGCTGTCATGGAGTCTGGGTGCCACCACTGTGGGGTCTGGGTGATGCTGTGGGGTCTGGGTGCCACCACTGTGGGGTCTGGGTGCTGCCGTGGGTTCCAGGTGCCAGCACTGTGGGGTCCAGGTGCCACCACCGTGGGATCTGGGTGCTCTCATGGGGTCCGAGTGCCGCCACTGTGGGGTCCGGGTGCTGCTAGGGGGGGTGGGCCGGGTGTCACCACTGTGGGGTCTAGGTGCTCTCATGGGGTCCGGGTGCCGCCACCGTGGGTTGCGGGTGCTGCCATGGGGTCTGGGTGCTCTCATGGGGTCTGGGTGCCAGCACCGTGGGTTGCAGGTGCTGCCATGGGGTCTGGGTCCTGGTGCAGGGACACGTCCTGATGTCCTGATGCCCTTTTTGGTCCCGGCAGATCGGAGCTGTCGTTAAGATCCAGGCTTTTGTGAGAGCTAACAAAGCCCGCGGGGACTACAGGATGCTGGGTGAGCGCGGGGGGGTGGGGGGTAGGGGGTGCTCCCAGCGTGAGCTGCAGCAACCCAGTGCTCCCAGTACAGGGCACGGGGGCGCAGCGCCTTTCCAGTATAGGGCGACCCAGTGCTGCCAGTATAGGGTGACCCGGTGATCCAATGCTCCCAGTACAGGGCACGGGGACCCAGTGCCTACCCAGTATGGGCAGAGGGAGACAGTGCTCCCAGTGTGGGGTGTCCCAGCGCTCCCAGTACGGGCTGTCCCAGTATGGGGTGTCCCAGTGCTCCCAGTATGGGGTGTCCCAGTGCTCCCAGCACGGGGTATCCCAGTACGGGTGTCCCAGTACGTGGTGTCCCAGTGCTCCCAGTACGGGGTGCCCCAGTATGGGGTGTCCCAGCACTCCCAGTACGGGGTGTCCCAGTTATGAGGTGTCCCAGCTCTCCCAATATGAGGCGTCCCAGCGCTCCCAGTATGGGGTGTCCCAGTACGGGGTGTCCCAGTGCTCCCAATATGAAGTGTTGCAGTGCTCCCAGTACAGAGTGTCCCAGTATAGGGTGTCCCAGCGCTCCCAATATGAAGTGTCCCAGCACTCCTAGTACGGGGTGTCCCAGTGCTCCCAATATGAAGTGTCCCAGAGCTCTCAGTATAGGGTGTCCCAGTATGGGGTGTCCCAGCGTTCCCAGTCCGGGGTGTCCCAGTCCGGGGTGTCCCAGCGCTCCTAGTATGGGGTGTCCCAGTACGGGGTGTCCTAGTGCTCCCAGTACGGGGTGTCCCAGCGCTCCCAGTACGGGGTGTCCCAGTATGGGGTGTCCCAGCACTTCCAGTATGGGGTGTCCCAGCGCTCCCAGTACGGGGTGTCCCAGTATGGGGTGTCCCAGCACTTCCAGTATGGGGTGTCCCAGTATGGGGTGTCCCAGCACTCCCAGTACGGGGTCTCCCAGTATAGGGTGTCCCAGCGCTCCCAGTATGAAGTGTCCCAGCGCTCCCAGTATAGGGTGTCCCAGCGCTCCCAGTACGGGGTGTCCCAGTATGGGGTGTCCCAGTGCTCCCAGTACAGGGTGTCCCACTACGGGGTGTCCCAGCACTCCCAGTATGGGGTGTCCCAGTACGGGGTGTCCCAGTGCTCCCAATATGAAGTGTCCTAGTACTCCCAGTATGGGGTGTCCTAGTATAGGGTGTCCCAGAGCTCCCAGCACTCCCAGTCCAGGTCTCCCAGCGCTCCCAGTCCCCGCCCCCTCCCCCCGCTGGGCTCGCAGTGCTGACGCTGACTGTGCCCGGCGCAGTCCATGAGCGGAGCCCCCCGCTGGGCGCCGTGCGGCGCTTCATCCACGTCCTGGAGCAGAACCAGAGCGACTTCGTGGAGGAGGCGGAGGTGCTGCGGCTGCGGGAGGAGGTGGCCAAAAGGATCCGTGCGAGCCAACAGCTGGAGGGCGACCTGAGCCTCATGGACATCCAGATCGGGCTGCTGGTCCGGAACCCGCGTCACGCTGCAGGTGGGGGGGGGTGAGGATGGGGTTATGGCTTCAGTGTGCCTGAATGGGCTGCCTGGGGGGGCGCTGTGCTTGGAGGTGGTGGGGTGATGGGGTGGGGTTGGACTGGATGATCTTAGTGTTGTGGTGGGGTTGGAATGGATGAGCTTTGGGTCATTATGGTTGGAGAAGAGCTGTGGGGTCATCCAGCCCGACTCAACAACCCCCCCCTCCCCCCCCAATCACTGCATCTATGGGCAGTGGAAAAGACCCCTCCCAATGGGCGCTGGTTGGGGGCCCGTGGGTGGGCTGGGCCACCTCGGTGGTCTTTTCCAACCACAGCGATGCTGGGGATGGAGGTAAGGGGGGGGTGGGTCGGGGTGTCCCCGCGGGTCTCACCCAACCATACGGATGTGTTGGTGCCCCGGACCCCCCCCTCCCCCCCCCCCGCAGGAGGTGGTGTCCCAGTGCAGGAAGCTGACCAGGAAGAACCGGGAGCAGCTGTCGGAGCTGATGTGCCTGGACAAGCAGAAGGGGCTCAAATCGCTCAGCAAGGAGAAGCGGCAGAAGCTGGAGGCGTACCAACACCTCTTCTACCTGCTGCAGGTGGGGGGGGGGGGTCCCCATTCCCCCCCATTCCCCTCTACTCTGAGGCGCTGGAGCTGAGCACAGCTCTCTGTTCTGCTCCCCCCCCCCGCAGACGCAGCCCACCTACCTGGCCCGGCTGCTGTTCCAGGTGCCCCAGAACAAATCCACCGCCTTCCTGCAGCCCGTCGTCTTCACGCTGTACAGCTACGCCTCCCACCCGCGGGAGGGGTATCTGCTGCTGCAGCTCTTCAAGGCGGCCCTGCAGGAGGAGATCAGGTGGGGGTCCGGGGCGGGGGGGGATAACCCTGACCACGACCCTGCTCAGGGTCTGCCTTGGTAAAGAGATCTGAGGATGGGCGTTGAGATTGCAGGGGAAAAAAAGGCCAATTTTGGGGTATGTTTGGCAAAAGCTTCGTTTTAGCGAGCGCTGCACGTCTCCGAGTGGAACGAACAGAGCTGCAGTCAGATGTGCAGCTGCAAAGTCAGGCTCTGTGCAGGCGCCCATACGCTGCCCCTTAGCAGGATGGGGGTCCTGCGCTGCACCGCTGCCCCCCACTCCATCACCGCTGGCGGCTGAGGAACGCCGTGAGGGCGAAGTGTGGGGGGTGGCGGTCAGAAGGGCTTTTAGGGCCGTCGTTGTGCTCTCCTGGACTTCATGCAGCCTTTGGCACCCATGGGAGAGCTGTGGGGTGGGCGCGCGCTGTGCTGTGCTCCGCTCCATGCAGTTACACCGCAGGCACGAGCGGTGTCCCCCAGCGCTCAGCACGGGGCTGCTCCTATTAACGTCTTCGTTAACGATCTCGATGAGGGGATCGAATGCACCCTCAGTAAGTGTGCAGGCGACACCGAGCTGGGAGGGAGCGTTGATCTGCCCGGGGGAAGAAAGGCGGCACAGAGGGACCTGGATAGGCTGAGTGGATGGGCAGAGGCAAACTGTGTGAGTCTCAATAGGGCCGAGCGTCGGGTCCTGCACTTTGGTCACAGCGACCCCACGCAACCCTACAGGCGTGGGGAGGGGTGGCTGAAAGCCGCCTGGTGGGAAGGGACCTCGGTGTGCTGATGGGCGGTGGGCTGAATGGGACTCACGGTGTGGCCAAGGAGACCGATGGAATCCTGGTTTGGGTCAGGAATGGGAGCGGGACTGGAAGTCATTCTGCCCCGTGCTCAGCATCGGTGAGGCCTCACCTTGAGAGCTGCGTGCGGCTTTGGGCAGCTCGGCACGGAAAGGACGTGGAGGTGCTGGAGAAGGTCCAGAGATGGGCAGCGAGGCTGGGGAAGGGCTGGGAGAATATGGCCTCGGAGAGACTGAAGGAACTGCGGCTGTTTGGTCCGGGGAAGAGGAGGCTGAGGGGAGCCCTTATTGCTCTCTGCCAGGACCCAAAGAGGAGGCTGAGGGGAGCCCTTATTGCTCTCTGCCAGGACCCAAAGAGGAGGCTGAGGGGAGCCCTTATTGCTCTCTGCCAGGACCCAAAGAGGAGGCTGAGGGGAGCCCTTATTGCTCTCTGCCAGGACCCGAAAGGTGACGGCAGCAGAGCGGGGCTGGGCTCTGCTCACTGCTGGCAGCGACAGGAGGAGGGGAAACGGCCTCCAGTTGCAGCAGGGCGGGTTTGGGTTGGATGTCAGGAAACACTCCTGTGCAGATTGAGGCTGTGAAGCGCTGGGATGGGCTCTGGGGGGGGGCTGAGGCCCCGTCTGGGGGTGTTGGGATCCACCTGGAGGCGGTGCTCGGGGATGCGGTGCTCGGGGATGCGGTGCTCCGGGATGCGGTGCTCCGGGATGCGGTGTAGCAGAGGGCTGCTGGCAGTGCCGTTGGGTCGGGCTGTGGTTGGACTCGGTGCTCTCGGAGGTCTTTTCCAACCTGAGCGGCTTTATGGCTCTGTGCAAAGCCCCTCCCGGGCTCACGGCTGCTGCTCAGCCCCACGGTGGCAGTGATCCCCGCGGTGCGTCGGCGTCGCTCACCGCCGGCCGAAGCGCTGAGCTGACAGCGGTGACGGTCAGAAAAGCGGTTGTGCAGTTGGGAAATCCCCTCCATCGCAGCGCACCGTTGCACGAGCCGCAGCTGTTGCAGTTGCCAAGGCGATAAATAGCAGGCGTTACTTTCGGAGCGGGCAGGTGAGCCGCGCCGTGCTCAGCCCCGTCCGCCTACAGGTGCAGAGTGGAGCGCATCCACGACGTCCTGACGGGGAACGCCGCCGTCATCCGAATGGTGGTCGGATTCTACCGCAGCGCCCGCGGGCGGAGCGCGCTGCGCCACATCCTGGGCCGCCCGGTGCGGGAGGTGCTGCGGGACGCCACCCTCAGCATCCGCACCGACCCCGTGGACATCTACAAGGCGTGGGTCAACCAGGCCGAGTCGCAGAGCGGGCAGAGGAGGTGAGGTGGGGCGGGGGGCTCGGAGCGGCGCTGGGGGGACGGGGTGGGGCGGTGGGGCTGGGGGGCTTGGCTCGGTGTCGGGGTGCTGAGGTTGGGTGGGGGGCTCAGCCCGGTGCTGAGGTTGGGTGGGGGGCTCAACCCGGTGCTGAGGTTGGGTGGGGGGGCTCACTCTGTGCCAGGTTGCCAGGTTGGTAAGGTTGGGTGGGGGGCTCAGCTGGTGCCAGGGATCCAGGGTGGTGAGGTGGGGCGGGGGGCTCAGAGCGGCGCTGGGGGGACGGGGGGGGGGGGGGTGGGGCCGGGGGGCTTGGCTCGGTGTCGGGGTGCTGAGGTTGGGTGGGGGGCTCAGCCCGGTGCTGAGGTTGGGTGGGGGGCTCAGCCCGGTGCTGGCATGGTGAGGTGGAGGGCTCAGCTGCTGCTGCTGCTGTGGTGCTGAGGTTGGGTGGGGGGCTCACTCTGTGCCGGGTTGCCAGGTTGGTAAGGTTGGGTGGGGGGCTCAGCTCGTGCCAGGGAGCCAGGGTGGTGAGGTGGGGCGGGGGGCTCAGAGCGGCGCTGGGGGGACGGGGTGGGGCGGTGGGGCTGGGGGGCTTGGCTCGGTGTCGGGGTGCTGAGGTTGGGTGGGGGGCTCAGCCCGGTGCTGGCATGGTGAGGTGGGGGGCTCAGCTGCTGCTGCTGTGGTGCTGAGGTTGGGTGGGGGGCTCAGCTGGTGCCACGGAGCCACCGTGGTGAGGTGGGGCGGGGGGCTCAGAGCGGCGCTGGGGGGACGGGGTGGGGCTGGGGGGCTTGGCTCGGTGTCGGGGTGCTGAGGTTGGGTGGGGGGCTCAGCCCGGTGCTGGCATGGTGAGGTGGAGGGCTCAGCTGCTGCTGCTGCTGTGGTGCTGAGGTTGGGTGGGGGGCTCACTCTGTGCCGAGTTGCCTGGTTGGTAAGGTTGGGTGGGGGGCTCAGCTGGTGCCAGGGAGCCAGGGTGGTGAGGTTGGGTGGGGGGCTCAGCCCAGTGCTGAGGTTGGGTGGGGGGCTCACTCTGTGCCAGGTTGCCAGGTTGGTAAGGTTGGGTGGGGGGCTCAGCTCGTGCCAGGGAGCCAGGGTGGTGAGGTGGGGCGGGGGGCTCAGAGCGGCGCTGGGGGGACGGGGTGGGGTGGTGGGGCTGGGGGGCTTGGCTCAGTGTCGGGGTGCTGAGGTTGGGTGGGGGGCTCAGCCCAGTGCTGAGGTTGGGTGGGGGGCTCAGCCCGGTGCTGGCATGGTGAGGTGGGGGGCTCAGCTGCTGCTGCTGCTGTGGTGCTGAGGTTGGGTGGGGGGCTCACTCTGTGCCAGGTTGGTAAGGTTGGGTGGGGGGCTCAGCTGGTGCCAGGGAGCCACCGTGGTGAGGTGGGGCGGGGGGCTCAGAGCGGCGCTGGGGGGACGGGGTGGGGTGGTGGGGCTGGGGGACTTGGCTCGGTGTCGGGGTGCTGAGGTTGGGTGGGGGGCTCAGTCCAGTGCTGAGGTTGGGTGGGGGGCTCACTCTGTGCCGGGTTGCCAGGTTGGTAAGGTTGGGTGGGGAGCTCAGCTCGTGCCAGGGATCCAGGGTGGTGAGGTGGGGTGGGGGGCTCAGCCCAGTTTTGGGGTGGTGAGGTTGGGTGGGGGGTTCAGCTGGTGCCAGGGTTCCAGGGTGGTAAGGTTGGGTGGGGGGCTCAGCTGCTGCTGGGGTTGTGGGGTGGGGGATCCACCCGGTTTTGGGGTGGTGAGGTTGGGTGGGGCAGCTCAGCTGCTGCTGGGGTTGGAGAGGTTGGGTGGGGGCTCAGCCTGGTTTTGGAGTGGTGAGGTTGGGTGGGGGGCTCAGCCTGGTTTTGGGGTGGTGAGGCAGGGTGGGGGGCTCAGCCCAGTTTTGGGGTGGCGAGGCTGGGTGGGGGGCTCAGCTGGTGCCAGGGTTCTAGGGTGGTGAGGTTGGGTGGGGGGCTCAGCTGCTGCTGGGATGGTGAGGTGGGATAGGGGGGCTCAGCCTGGTTTTGGGGTGCTGAGGTTGGGTGGGGACTCAACCCGGTTTTGGGGTGATGGGGTTGGGTGGGGGCTCATCCCGGTGCCGGGGTGGTGAGGTTGGGTGGGGGCTCAGCCCGGTTTTGGGGTGATGGGGTTGGGTGGGGGCTCTGCCCGGTTTTGGGGTGCTGAGGTTGGGTGGGGGCTCAGCCTGGTTTTGGGGTGGTGGGGTTGGGTGGGGCAGCTCAGCTGCTGCTGGGGTTGGAGAGGTTTTGTGGGGACTCAACCCGGTTTTGGGGTGCTGAGGTTGGGTGGGGGCTCATCCCGGTGCCGGGGTGGTGAGGTTGGATGGGGGGCTCTGCCCGGTTTTGGGGTGCTGAGGTTGGGTGGGGGCTCATCCCGGTTTTGGAGTGATGGGGTTGGGTGGGGGCTCATCCCGGTGCCGGGGTGGTGATGGGCACTCGGTGTCCTTGCGCAGCGGGCTCCCATACGAGGTGAGCCCTGAACAAGCACTGTGCCACCCCGAGGTGCGGCGCCGCCTGGACGCCTCCGTGCGCGCCCTCCTCGCCGTGACGGAGAAGTTCGTCTCTGCCATCACCTCTTCTGTGGATCAGATCCCGTGCGTACCCCGCGGGGTGGGGCCGCGTCCCGCTGTGCGGTTCCAGGAGGGGGGGGAGTGCTGGGGGGGTTTCTTTATTCGCTGTGGGAGTAAATCCGAGCTGCTGATAAGGAGAGAGAACCGACGTCAGCTCCTCCACTGACACCCCAGAAGTGATTTTGGTCTCAACCGGGGCGCTCCGCTGTTGGGGCGCTCCGCTGTTGGGGCGCTCCGCTGTTGGGGCGCTCCGCTGTTGGGGCGCTCCGCTGTTGGGGCGCTCCGCTGTTGGGCTGTGCCTGCGAGGAAGAAGTGGGTCAGAGGAGGAAGGCTTCCTCTGGGGGGTGCAGGAGCAGATGGGGACGGGGACTCCTATGGGACCCCACGGCACCGCGGTGGATTTGGCGCCTGGCCCCGCAGCGCGCTGACCGACCTCCCGCTGCGCTCTCTCCAGCTACGGGATGCGCTACGTGGCCAAAACCCTGCGGGCATCCCTGGCTGAGAAGTTCCCCGAAGCCTCTGAGGAGGAGCTGGACAAGGTGCCGGGGGGGGGCTGGGCGAGGTGCCGGGGGGGGGGGCTGGGCGAGGTGCCGGGGGGGGTGGGCGAGGTGCCGGGGGGGGTGGGCGAGGTGCTGGGGGGGTGGGCGAGGTGCCTGGGGGACTGCGCTGCCATGTCGGCTTCCCAGAGCCCCTGGGTGTGTGTGTGAGTGGGGGGGGGGGGGGGTGCTTCTCAGTATGGTTGCAGGGACGCAGTGCTCCCAGTATGGGGTGACCCGGTGCTCCCAGCACAGAGTGGCCCAGTGCTCCCAGTATGGGGTGACCCGGTGCTTCCCAGTATGGGTGCAGGGACACAGTGCTCCCAGCACAGAGTGACCCAGTGCTCCCAGTATGGGTGCAGGGATGCAGTGCTCCCAGTATGGGGTGACCCAGTACTCCCAGCACAAAGTGACCCAGTGCTCCCAGTATGGGTGCAGGGACACAGTGCTCCCAGTATGGGGTGACCCGGTGCTTCCCAGTATGGGTGCAGGGACACAGTGCTCCCAGTATGTGGTGACCCAGTGCTTCCCAGTATGGGTGCAGGGACGCAGTGCTCCTGGTATGGGGTGACCCCGTGCTCCCAGCACAGAGTGACCCAGTGTTTCCCAGTATGTGGTGACCCAGTGCTCCCAGTATGGTGCAGGGACACAGTGCTCCCAGTATGGGGTGACCCAGTGCTCCCAGCACAGAATGGCCCAGTGCTTCCCAGTATGGGTGCAGGGACCTGGTGCTCCCAGCACAGAGTGTCCCAGTGCTTCCCAGTATGGGTGCAGTGCTCCCAGTATAGACCTTCACGTCGAAGGGTTTCCCTGGAGCGGCTCAGCGGTTACCTCCCGCGGGCACTCTGTGCTGGGGGTCCCGCAGAGCCGCCCTCCAGCCTGCGTGGGCTCCCCAGCGCGGCCGTCTCCCGCCCTACAGGTGGTGGGGAACCTCCTCTACTACCGCTTCATGAACCCGGCGGTGGTGGCCCCCGATGGCTTCGACGTCGTGGACGTCTCGGCCGGGGCAGCCCTGCGCCCCGAGCAGCGCCGCAGCCTCGGCTCCATCGCCAAAGTGCTGCAGCACGCGGCCGCGCGGAAGGCCTTCGAGGGGGAGAACGGACACCTGTGTGGGGCCAACCGCTACCTGGAGGAGACGCACTGCAAGTTCCGGTGGGCGCCGGGGGGGCGGCGCGGCACGGGGGGCGGTGGGGATGGTGATGTTGGCAGTGGTGGCGGTGGTGATGGTGATGGCGGTGGTGATGGCGATACTGGCGGTGGTGATGGCGGTGGTGATGGCAGTGGTGATGGTGATGGTGATGTTGGCGGTGGTGATGGTGATGGTGGCGGTGGTGATGGTGATGGTGGCGGTGGTGATGGTGATGGTGGCGGTGGTGATGGTGATACTGGCGGTGGTGATGGCGATGGTGATTGTGATATTGGTGGCGGTGATGGTGATGTTGGCGGTGGTGATGGTGATGTTGGTGGTGGTGGCGGTGGTGATGGTGATGTTGGCGGTGGTGATGGCAGTGGTGATGGTGATGTTGGCGGTGGTGGCAGTGGTGATGGTGATACTGGCGGTGGTGATGGCAGTGGTGATGGTGATGGTGGCGGTGGTGATGGTGATGTTGGCGGTGGTGATGGTGATGTTGGCGGTGGTGATGGCAGTGGTGATGGTGATACTGGCGGTGGTGATGGCGATGTTGGCGGTGGTGGTGGCGATGTTGGCGGTGGTGGTGGCGATGTTGGCGGTGGTGGTGGCGATGTTGGCGGTGGTGATGGCGATGTTGGCGGTGGTGATGGCAGTGGTGATGGTGATGTTGGCGGTGGTGGCGGTGGTGATGGTGATACTGGCGGTGGTGATGGCAGTGGTGATGGTGATGGTGGCGGTGGTGATGGTGATGTTGGCGGTGGTGGCGGTGGTGATGGTGATGTTGGCGGTGGTGATGGCAGTGGTGATGGTGATGTTGGCGGTGGTGATGGTGATACTGGCGGTGGTGATGGCGGTGGTGATGGTGATGTTGGCGGTGGTGGCGGTGGTGATGGCAGTGGTGATGGTGATGTTGGCGGTGGTGATGGTGATGTTGGCGGTGGTGGCGGTGGTGCTGGTGATGTTGGCGGTGGTGATGGCGGTGGTGATGGTGATGTTGGCGGTGATATTGGTGGTGGTGATGATGGTGGTGGCAGTGGCTGTGATGGCGGCGGTGATGGCAGTGGCAGTGGTGGTGGCAGTGATGGCAGTGGTGATGACAGTGTTGGCGGTGATGGCAGTGGCGGTGATGGTGGCAGTGGCGGTGGTGGCGGTGATGGTGGCTGTGATGGCAGTGATGGCGGCGGTGGTGGTGATGGCAGTGATGGCGGTGGTGATGGTGGTGGTGGTGGCGATGGTGGTGATGGCGGCGGTGATGGTGATGTTGGCTGTGTTGGCGGTTGTGATAGTGATGGTGGCAGTGATGGCAGTGATGGTGATGCTGGCTGTGATGGTGGTTGTGATAGTGATGGTGGTGATGGCGGTGATGGTGATGTTGGCTGTGATGGCGGTGGTGATGGCGGTGGTGGTGATGGCGGTGGTGGCTCTGTGGCTCAGCCCGGTGCTCCCCCAGGAGGTTCATCGCCGCCGCCTGCCGCGTCCCGGAGCCCAAGGAGCGGTTCAACGTGGACGAGTACTCAGAGATGGTGGCGGTGGCCAAACCCGTCATCTACATCACCGCGGGGGAACTGATCGCCACGCACAGGGTGAGGGTGGCGGTCCATGGGGGGGGGGGGGGGGGGGGGGGGGGGTCATTGTACCCTGGAGGGGGCTCAGGGTCTGCAGAGATGTGGCACTGAGGGATGCGCTCAGCGGGCGGGGGGTGGTGGGTTGGGTTGGGTTGGGTTGGGGGGGTGATGGGTCGGGTCGGGTTGGGTTGGGGGGTGATGGGTCGGGTTGGGTTGGGCAGGAGGTGATGGGTCGGGTTGGGCAGGAGGTGATGGGTTGGGTTGGGTTTGGTGGGGGGTGATGGGTCAGGTTGGGCAGGAGGTGATGGGTTGGGTCAGGTTGGGCGGGGGGGTGATGGGTTGGGTTGGGCAGGAGGGGATGGGTTGGGTTGGGCGGGGGGTGATGGGTTGGGTTGGGTTTGGTGGGGGGTGATGAGTCAGGTTGGGCAGGAGGTGATGGGTTGGGTAGGGGGTGATGGGTCGGGGTTGGGCTCGTTGGGAAAGCCCCCTGAGACCATCCCGTCCCACCCCCATCCCTACTGTGCCCACAGATGGGGTGACACAGTCATAGAGGTTGGAGGAGACTTCTGAGAACGTCCTTTGTGGCTCTGGGAGGGGGTGGGACGGGGGGGGGGTGGGGGAGGACCTGACGGTCCTGGGGGGCTTTTCCAACCTCAGTGATCCCAGAAGTGAGCGGGGATGGGCTGATGGTGGAGCATCACTGAGCCATAGCTGTGCTGGGGGGCTTCGGAGCGGTGCTGCAGCGCTGTGCCCCCCCCCCCCCCCTTCCGGTCCCACAGTGTCACCCACCGGGGCTCACAGACCCTCTGAATCCCACCGCGTTTCCCGGAGCAGAGTGGTCCCCTCTGCCCCCCTCAATCCCCGCTCTGCAGACCCCTCCCCAAACCCCCTCCCTTTACAAACTTAAGCGCAGAGGGATTTCAGGGGCCCTTTGCTCTGAGTTCCGCTCCCCCCCCGGCGCCCCTTTGCCACTCACCTCTCACTCGCACCGCTCAGCTCCTCCTCGAGCACCGGGACTCCATCGCACCCGACCCCGGGGACCCTTTGCACGAGCTGCTGGAGGACCTGGGTGAGCTTCCCACTCTCCAGGCCCTGGTCGGTACGTACGGAGCTCTGCCATCGCAGCCCTCCTGCTCATCCCGGCCACCCCCTCCTCACCCCGCTCTCCCTCCCATAGGGGAAGGCGCTCCCAGACGCATCCCGGGATGCTCATCCCGGCCGTCCCCTCCTCACCCCACCCTCCTTCCCATAGGGGAAGGCGCTCCCAGACGCATCCCGGGATGCTCATCCCAGCCACCCCCTCCTCACCCCACCCTCCTTCCCATAGGGGAAGGCGCTCCCAGACGCATCCCGGGATGCTCATCCCGGCCACCCCCTCCTCACCCCGCTCTCCCTCCCATAGGGGAAGGCGCTCCCAGCCCGGCGGGGGGCTCTGAGCCCGCACTGCCGCAGCTCAGCAGCGTGGAGATCTCCCTCACCCTCAGCGGGAAGCCGCAGCCGGAGGCGGGCGCTGAGCAGAGCGATGGCAGGAGCTTGCTGCTCAGGTGAGGGGGGCTCTGACGGCCTTGAGATCCTTTTCTGGGGGGTGGGGGGGATGTTGGTTCAGACGCTCAGCAGAGAAGCCCTTGGGATGTATGGCGGAGGAGCAGAGCGGGCGCTTCCCCCCTCTGTCGCCCCCAGCACCAAGCAGATGCTGGTGGACGTCATCCAGTGCCAACCAGGAGGGTCCCTCGCGGAGATCCTGCGGACACCGGCGTCGGAGCTGGAGGTGAGATGGGCACGAGATGCTGCCCGTGAGCGTGGAGCTGCCCCACGGCCCCAGCCCCACGGCCCCAGCCCCACGGCCCCAGCCCCACGGCCCCGCCCCACGGCCCCAGCCCCACAGCCCAGCCCCACGGCCCCAGCCCCACGGCCCAGCCCCTGCTCTGCGCTCCTGCAGTCGCTGAGCCAAGGCGTGCCAAGGTGCCAGCCCAAGGAGTTGGGTTGGGTTGAGTCTGTGGGAGTTGGGATGCTCCATCTCACACGCATTGTCCGCCTCCCACCCCCCCAGGAAGCCTCCCCCCACCACCCACCCCCTTACGAAGCTGCCCACCACCCCGTCCCCCTTCTGTCCCCCCAGGAATCCTCCCCCCACCACCCACCCCCTCAGGAAGCTTCCCACCACCCCGTCCCCCTTCTGTCCCCCCAGGAAGCCTCCCCCCCCCACCCACCCCCTTACGAAGCTTCCCACCACCCCGTCCCCCTTCTGTCCCCCCAGGAAGCCTCCCACCACCACCTGATGCGCCGACGAGCGCTGTGGGACTCCCAGACCCCCACCAAACTGAACCGCCACCGCTCGCTGGTGGCCAACAGCCAGCTGAGCGTGGAGGAGAAGAAGCAGAGGATCGTGCGGAACCTGCGGCGCCTGGAGGTCCTGGGGCTGGTGGATGCGGCCCAGCACTACCAGGGGCTCATCAACGAGCTGGCCAAGGTGTGCCGCACCACCTGGGGGAGCTGGGGGGGCGTTTGGGGGTGGAGGGGGCGGCCTTCATTTACTCAGCGTTGCCTCACGTTGAGGGCTCGTCCTTGTCAAAGAGCGAGGAGTGTGGGGTCGCGGAATCATTAGGGTTGGAAATGACCTCCAGGGTCACCAAGGCCAACCCCAGCCCGTCCCACCACGCCCTCATACCGTGACCTTAAATAGATCACAGAACAATTAGGGTTGGAAAAGACCTCCACGATCACTGAGTCCATCCCCAGCCCATCCCACCATGCCCGCTCGCCATACCATTAAATAGGATCATAGAACAATTAGGGTTGGGAAAGACCTCCAAGATCACCAAGTCCAATCCCAACCCCTCCCACCATGCCCACTTACTGTGTCCCTAAATAGCATCGCAGAACCATTGGGTTGGAGAAGCCCTCCAAGGTCCAGTCCAATCCCTCCATGCCCACGTACCATGTCCCTAAATAGCATCGCAGAACCACTGGGTTGGAGAAGCCCTCCAAGGTCCGGTCCAATCCCACCATGCCCACTTACCGTGTCCCTAAATAGCATCACAGAACCACTGGGTTGGAGAAGTCGTCCAAGGTCCAGTCCAATCCCACCATGCCCACTTACTGTGTCCCTAAATAGCATCGCAGAACCACTGGGTTGGAGAAGACCTCCAGTCCCAACTCATCTCGCAGTGCCCACTCACCGTGTCCTTAAGTAGGATCACAGAACAATTAGGGTCGGATAAGGCCTATGGGGCCACCACGTCCAACCCCTCCCACCGTGCCCACATACCCCATCCCGAAGTGGGATCGCAGAGCCGTGAGGGTTGGAGACGACCCCCAGGCTCAAGTGCAGCGGCCCTCCCGACGCGCTGCGCTCGGTCGCTCTGCTCAATCTCGGGGTGAGTTTCCCTTCGGCGCACGGCTCCGTTTCCCGCAGGACATCCGCAACCAGCGGCGCTACCGGCAGCACCGCAGAGAGGAGCTGCTGAAGCTGCGGCAGACGCTGCGCGCCCTCGACGCCAAGACTCTGTTCTACGAGGAGCAAATCGATTACTACAACCAGTACATCAGGAGCTGCCTGCACGGCTTGGCAGCCAGCAATAAGTACATCCCCTTCGGGAGGGAACCCCCCCCCAGATCCCAACCCCAATGCCTGAGCCGTGCGCCGCGTTGCGTTCCTCCCGTGAACGATGGAGGTGCTCCGTGGTCCCTTCTCTTTTAGGGCCAATGGGAAGGGCAAAAAGCTGCAGCCCCTGCGCTACACCGCCGCACGGCTCCTTGAGATGGGAGTGCTGCTGGAGATCCAGGACCTGCCGGCCAGCCAGTAGGTACCGAGTGCTGCACCGCTCCGGCCATGGACACGGCCGAGGCTGAGGCCGGAGCGCCTGGGGGAGCTGTGGGTGTCCCTGCTGGGTGCCGGGGGGGGGGACCGGATGGCCTTCGGGGGTGTCTTCCAGCTGAGGTGGTTCTGTGATTCTGCTGCCTTAATGCTCATTCACAGAGCTGTGGGATGGTCGGGTTGGGAAGGTCCTGAAAGGCCGAGCGTGGAGTGCTTTGGGTTGGGAAGGTCCTGAAAGGCCGAGCGTGGAGTGCTTTGCGTTGGGAAGGTCCTGAAAGGTCGATCATGGAGTGCTTTGGGTTGGGAAGGTCCTGAAAGGTCGAACGTGGAGTGCTTTGCGTTGGGAAGGTCCTGAAAGGTCGATCATGGAGTGCTTTGGGTTGGGAAGGTCCTTAAAGGTCGAACGTGGAGTGCTTTGCGTTGGGAAGGTCCTGAAAGGCTGAGCGTGGAGTGCTTTGGGTTGGGAAGGTCCTGAAAGGTTGACTGTGGAGTGCTTTGGGTTGGGAAGGTCCTGAAAGGTCAATCGTGGAGTGCTTTGGGTTGGGAAGGTCCTGAAAGGTCGAACGTGGAGTGCTTTGCGTTGGGAAGGTCCTGAAAGGTCGATCATGGAGTGCTTTGGGTTGGGAAGGTCCTTAAAGGTCGAACGTGGAGTGCTTTGCGTTGGGAAGGTCCTGAAAGGCTGAGCGTGGAGTGCTTTGGGTTGGGAAGGTCCTGAAAGGTTGACTGTGGAGTGCTTTGGGTTGGGAAGGTCCTGAAAGGTCAATCGTGGAGTGCTTTGGGTTGGGAAGGTCCTGAAAGGTCGATCATGGAGTGCTTTGGGTTGGGAAGGTCCTTAAGGGTCGAACATGGGATGCTTTGGGTTGGGAAGGTCCTGAAAGGCTGAGCGTGAAGTGCTTTGGGTTGGGAAGGTCCTGAAAGGCTGAGTGTGGAGTGCTTTGGGTTCGGAAGGTCCTGAAAGGTCGATTGTGGAGTGGTTTGGGTTGGGAAGGTCCTGAAAGGTTGAGTGTGGAGTGCTTTGGGTTGGGAAGGTCCTGAAAGGTCGATCATGGAGTGCTTTGGGTTGGGAAGGTCCTGAAAGGCCGAGCATGGAGTGCTTTGGGTTGGGAAGGTCCTGAAAGGCTGAGCGTGGAGTGCTTTGGGTTGGGAAGGTCCTGAAAGGCTGAGTGTGGAGTGCTTTGGGTTGGGAAGGTCCTGAAAGGTCGATCATGGAGTGCTTTGGGTTGGGAAGGTCCTGAAAGGCCGAGCATGGAGTGCTTTGGGTTGGGAAGGTCCTGAAAGGCTGAGCGTGGAGTGCTTTGGGTTGGGAAGGTCCTGAAAGGCCGACCTTAGAACCATGCAACTATAGAGATGGTTTGGGCTGAAGGGATGTTGTCCGAGTTGGACTGTGTTGTTAGACCCAGTCAGACTGGGGTCAGACCAACGACCGTTGGGGGCCCTTCCAACTCCCACTGTTCTGTGCTCCTATGGCCTCAATGTTCACTGATAGAACCATGGGATGGTTGGGTTGGGAGGGTCCTTAAAGGTCAACTGTGGGGCGGTTTGGGTTGGGAAGGTCCTTAAATTTCAACCTTAGAACCATAAAAGCCTAGAAATGGTTTGGGATGAAGGGCCTTTGCCCGGGTTCATTGCAGGGGGTGGGGCCTTTGGGGCTCCTTCCCATTCAAATGGTTCTGTGACCCCACCATCCTACTGCGGTGTGGGGCTCACACAGGTGGGTGGGGTGTGTGGGGTGTGTGGGGCAGCCCCACTGCCCGGGCCGGGTGAGTCGCCTTCAGGCGCTACTAGGAGAGCCCCGGGGGGGCTCAGAGGGGGATGGGGGCTGTGGGTCTGTGCTGGTGGGGCCGCGTGGCTGTGTGACCTCCCCAGGTTCAGGAACGTCATCTTTGACATCGTGCCGTGCCGGGAGCCGGGCCGCTTCCAGGTGAAGGCCCAATTCATGGGGATCGACATGGAGCGCTTCCAGCTGCACTACCAGGTGGGAGCCCCGCGCCGGGGGGGGGGGGGGGGCTGAGCTTTTTTGGGGGGGGGGTGGGGGATTGGGGGGATTGGGAGGGGGGATGGTGGTGACGGTGCTCCCTGCAGGATCTGCTGCAGCTGCAGTATGAGGGCGTCGCCGTCATGAAGATGTTCGGCAAAGCCAAAGTCAACGTCAACCTCCTCCTCTTCCTCCTCAACAAGAAGTTCTTCAAGAAGTGAACGGCGCTTCGGGTTGGGGGGGGCGTTGGGGTGACCCCCCCCACCCTCCCCCCCCACCGTTGTTTTCTGCCACGGTTGCAGCAGAGGGGGGGCTCAGGGCTGACCCCCAAAGCTGTGTGCTTATGGCCGTGGGGGGGCCCTGCAGGAGCCGCTGCACTTCTGGGTGCAAAGCTTGGATTTTGGGGGGGGGGGGGGGGGGTCGGGGGGGTCTCTGCTGCATGGCTGCTGCGTGGCTGCTGCGTGGCTGAGGCGTGAGGACGCGGCAGAGCTGTGCCAGCCGCGCTGCTGCCGTGAGGTGGCTGTGAGTGCAATAGGGGCTGTGTTCCCATCGCTGCGTTTCAGTGCCTGGGGGGGGGGGCTGTGGGGGTCCCCCTGCAGCCCCACTGACCCCCCCCGGGGGGGTCGCTCTGCTGCTTCGCTCGGCCCAAAGAGTGGTTTCACGGCGGCGTTCGGCCGCTTTTAAAGCTCTCCCTCTGCACCTTCCCCCCCCCCCCCCCCCTCTGCTGGAGCTCATGGCGGTCCCAGGGACCCCTCAGCCCCCCCCGGGGGGGTCTGCAGGACAGGGCTGGGGGCGCTGCTGCTCTGCAGGGAGGGTGGGCCCCTCCCTGGGCTCGGCGGTACCCAAACGTACCCACAGCGGGGCTGGGGGGGCTGCTGTGTTTTATTATATCGCTCCAAAGCTGCTCCCCCCCCCACCCCCCCCCCCCCCGTGCTGCCCTCAGCATTTATCCTAAATAAAGGTGGATAAGGAGGAGGGTTCCACGGCTCGGATCCGGCAGCCCCCCCTGAGCCCCCACCTGCAGCAGTGCTTAAAGCCTGGGGGGGGGGGGTTGGGGTGGGAGGGACCTCAGTGACCACTGAGGGGTGGGATCACAGCATGGGGGGGTTGGTGGGACCTCAGTGACCATAGAGCTGTAGGATCACAGCATGGGGGGGTTGGAGGGGACGTAAAGGATCACGGAGTCATGGAATAGGGGGCGTTGGAAGGGATCCTATAGGTTGTGGAGCAATGGGATCACAGCATGGGGGGGTTGGTGGGACATCAGTGACCACAGAGCGATGGGATCACGGCATGGGGGGGTTGGAGGAGACATAAAGGATCATGGAATAGGAGGTGTTGGAAGGGATCCTATAGGTTGTGGAGCAATGGGATCACAGCATGGGGGGGTTGATTGGATCTCAATGACCTCAGAGTTATGGGATCACAGCATGGGGGGGTTGGAGGAGACATAAAGGATCATGGAGTCATGGAATAGGGGGTGTTGGAAGGGATCCTATAGGCCATGGAGCAATGGGATCACGGCATGGGGGGGTTGGTGGAGACATAAAGAATCATGGAGTCATGGAATAGGGGGTGTTGGAAGGGATCCTATAGGTTGTGGAGCAATGGGATCACTGCATGGGGGGGTTGATGGGATCTCAATGACCACAGAGCAATGGGATCATGGCATGGGGGGGTTGGAGGAGATGTAAAGGATCACAGAATCATGGAATAGGGGGCGTTGGAAGGGATCCTATAGGCCATGGAGCAATAGGATCACGGCACGGGGGAGTTGATGGGACCTCAATGACCACAGAGCGATGGGATCACAGCATGGGGGGGTTGGTGGGACCTCAATGACCATAGAGCTATAGGATCACGGCATGGGGGGGTTGGAGGAGACGTAAAGGATCATGGAGTCATGGAAGTGGGGGCGTTGGAAGGGATCCTATAGGTTGTGGAGCAATGGGATCACAGCGTGGGGGGGTTGATGGGACCTTAGTGACCATAGAGCTATAGGATCACGGCATGGGGGGGTTGGAGGAGACATAAAGGATCGTGGAAGTGGGGGCGTTGGAAGGGATCCTATAGGTCGTGGAGCAATGGGATCACAGCTTAGTGGGGTTGATGGGACCTCAGTGACCACAGAGTGATGGGATCACAGCATGGGGGGGTTGGAGGAGACAAAGGATCATGGAGTCATGGAATAAGGGGTGTTGGAAGGGATCCTATAGGTTGTGGAGCAATGGGATCACTGCATGGGGGGGTTGGTGGGACCTCAATGACCATAGAGCTGTAGGATCATAGCATGGGGGGGTTGGAGGAGACATAAAGGATCATGGAAGAGGCGGTGTTGGAAGGGATCCTATAGGTTGTGGAGCAATGGGATCACAGCATGGTGGGGTTGGGAGGGACCTCAAAGATCACGGAATGGGGGGATTGGAAGGGATCCTATAGGTCATAAAGCAATGGGGTCATATCGTGGTTGGGTTCGAGGGGACATAAAGGACCATGGAGTGGTGGGGTGGGAGGGATCCTATGGGTCAGAGCAAAGGGAGCACAGCATGTGGGGCCGGAGGGGACCTAAAGGGGCGCGGAGTGATGGGATGGGGGCGTTGGAGGGGATGCTGGGGGTCAGAACTGTGGGGTCACAGCACGGCTGCGTTGGAGGGGACGGAGCTCAGCGTCACCGCGGGTTGGGGACACTCAGCGGTGTCACTGCATTGGGGACACTCAGTGGTGTCACACTGTTGGGGACACATTGGTGTCACTGCATGGGGACACACATTGGTGTCATTGCATTGGGGACACATTGGTGTCACACTGTTGGGGTCACTCAGCGGTGTCACTGCATTGGGGACACATTGGTGTCACTGCTGGGGACACACATTGGTGTCATTGCATTGGGGACACATTGGTGTCACACTGTTGGGGTCACTCAGCGGTGTCACTGCATTGGGGACACATTGGTGTCACTGCTGGGGACACACATTGGTGTCATTGCATTGGGGACAATCGGTGTCACACTGTTGGGGTCACTCAGTGATATCATTGCACTGGGGACACTCAGTGGTGTCACACTGTTGGGGTCACTCGGTGGCACTGCATTGGGGACACAATGGTGTCACTGTTGGGGTCACTCAGTGGTGTCACACTGTTGGGGACACATTGGTGTCGCACTGTTGGGGACACACATTGGTGTCACTGCATTGGGGACACTCAGCGGTGTCATTGCATTGGGGACACATTGGTGTCACTGTTGGGGACACATTGGTGTCGCACTGTTGGGGTCACTCAGTGGTGTCACTGCATTGGGGACACATCGGTGTCACACTGTTGGGGACACATTGGTGTCACTATTTGGGGCACATTGGTGTCACATTGTTGGGGACACTCAGTGGTGTCATTGCATTGGGGACACATTGGTGTCACACTGTTGGGGACACTCAGCGGTGTCACTGCATTGGGGACACTCAGTGGTGTCACACTGTTGGGAACACATTGGTGTCACTGCATTGGGGTCACTCAGTGGTGTCATTGCATTGGGGACACATTGGTGTCACACTGTTGGGGTCACTCAGCGGTGTCACTGCATTGGGGACACATTGGTGTCACTGCTGGGGACACATTGGTGTCGCACTGTTGGGGTCACTCAGTGGTGTCACTGCATTGGGGACACATTGGTGTCACACTGTTGGGGTCACTCAGCGGTGTCACTGCATTGGGGACACATTGGTGTCACTGCTGGGGACACATTGGTGTCGCACTGTTGGGGTCACTCAGTGGTGTCACTGCATTGGGGACACATTGGTGTCACACTGTTGGGGTCACTCAGTGGTGTCCCTGCATTGGGGTATGGAATGGAGGAATGGGGGATGGGGGATGGAATGGGGGAATGGGGAAGGGGAGAGTGGGAGGGAATGGGAATGGGGGATAGAATGGGGGATGGGAGGAAGGGGGGGGGATGGAATGGGTACGGAATGGAGGAATTCGGGATTGGGGATGGAGGATGGAATGGGGGATGAGAGGAAGGGGGGATGGAATGGGGGATGGAATGGGGGAATGGGAGGAAAGGGGGAGATGGGATGGGGGATGGAATGGGGGAAGGGGGGATTGGGAATGGGGATGGGAGGAAGGGGGGGGATGGAATGGGGTATGGAATGGAGGAATGGAGGATTGGGGATGGAGGATGGAATGGGGGATGAGAGGAAGGGGGGATGGAATGGGGGAATGGGGGACTGGGAATGGGGGATGGGATGGGGGAAGGGGGGAATGGAATGGGAGGAAAGGGGGAGATGGAACAGGGGATGGAATGGGGGAAGGGGGGATGGAATGGGGGATGGGAGGAAGGGGGGGGCTGGGATGGGGGAATGGGGGGAAGGGGGATGGAATGGTGGATGGAATGGGGGAAGGAATGGGGAGATGGGGGGAGTGGGGGATGGTCTCCCATCGGGGGAAAATCCCCACGTAACCGAAACGGCCGCATTTTTTGCCCGAAAATCCCCCATTTAACGTTAAATCGTTCGTTTGCTTCTTTTCTTTATTGAATGAAAGCGGGGCACAGCGGGGACCGCCCCCCCCCCAAAACCGCCCCTCCCCCCCCACCCCCACCGAATAAATAAATTAATCAGAGAGGCATTATGGGATGGGGGGGGGGGGAGGGGTCGCCGGGCCGTCTCATCACCCCCCGCTGTATGGGGGGGGGCGGGGGGGGCACACTGATGGCTGTCGACCTTCCTCCCCCCTCCCCCCCCCCCCCCCCCCAAAATGGGGTACGTGGGATGGGGGTCCGCCGGCTTCTCCTGGGGGGGGCAGGGGCTGTTTTAAGGGGGGGAGGGGGGGGGGGATTTTTGGGGGGGGAGGGGGGTGTTGGGGGGAAGGGGCTGTGTGGGGGGGTGGGTTTTGGGGTGGGGAGGGGGTGCTGTTCTGTTTGGGGGGGGGCGCTAGCTGTCCGAGCTGCCCCCCTCCCCCTCGCGCAGCTCCCCCTCCTCGGGGATGTCTTGCATCCGTACGAAATCTGGGGGGGGGGGGGGGGGAGAAAATCAGCCCCCCCATCTCAGGGTGTGTAAAGGGGGGGGGGGGGGCAGACACAGCACTGAAGTGCAGCAATGGCACCCCCCCCTCCCCCCCCCCCCCATAAGGGGGTTCAATGTGTGCCCCCCCCCATGCAACATCTCCCCCAGTAAGGGGTGCTGTGCCCCCCCATAAAGGGCACTGCCCCCCCCCACAATGAGGGGCAATTTCCCCCCCCCAAAACCACCCAATAAGGGTCAATGTGCCCCCCCCGCCCCCCAACCCAACCCCCCCATAAGGGCACTGTGCCCCCCCCCCCCCCAGTCCAGGCCAATATAGCCCCCCAAAAGAGACGATTTGTACCCCCCCCATAAGGGCCCCCCAACCCGCCCATAAGAGACAGCTGTCCGCCCCCCCCCCCCATAAAGGCACAGTGCCCCCTCCCAACTAAGGGCAATATAACACCCCATAAGGGCACTGTGCCCCCCTGCACC